>NW_013667406.1:0-1819 GCF_000517525.1 Limulus polyphemus
TACTTATTTTCAACATTCGCGCTATAACAAACGCTAGTTCACGTCTCACGAGCTCTACTTCAACAATACGTCTCTCTCTGACTGCAGTTCAATTACTCATTACCTACACACATTACTGTCCCGTCACGTTGTCACCCTCTTATATATACCAGACTACCCTATATCTAGTAATCTCCCGACAATTCCCGAAGGTCGAGAGAACGAGTCACGTGACCTCGCTGACGCAACAATATGTTAATGACGGTAGAAGATTGTTGTAAGTATTTCTTATTAGTTACGGCTCTTTGCAGGACATGTATTTATAAATATAGAAGATTATCTTAGGTTTTTCTTACAGGACTTATATCAATAATTCTTGTAGATCACTCTAGGTGTTTATTAGGTTTGAGACTTATGGTAACGATAGATTACTGTAGGAATTTCTTATTGTTTACAGGACATAAATTAATAACTCAACTTCAGTGTTGTAAGAGATTCTAATGGTTGAAATATGTGGTAACAGTATATTAATGTAAGTGTTACTTATTGGTTACCATTCTTTACATTACATATATTACTGTCCCCTAGTGGCTTAGCGATAATACTAAAGGCTTATAACGATAAAACCTGGTTTCCATACCCGTGTTGGGCACAACACACATAGATCATTACACACCTTTGCAATTGACAACACACAAACAAAACAAATATTAATAACTGCAGTAGATTAGCAGCTTTGGTGGCAGCAATACAAAAACAGCAAAAGAAACAAGAAGAACGAGAAAATAAACAAGAAAAAAGACTACAGCAGTGGTTGGAGGAGACAGAAAAAAAACAAGATAGATTATAGAAGTTGTTGGAGGAAAAAGAAAAGAAACAAGAAGAACGAGAAAATAAATAATAAGAGAGAGGCTACAGTAGTGGTTGGAGGAGAAAGAAAATAAACAAGAAGAAAGACTACAGCAATGGTTGGAGGAGAAAGAAAATGAACAAGAAAATAGACTACAGCAGTGGCAAGAAAACCAGCAACAGCCAACTGTAACAAGAATTACAAGTGGAAAAGATGAGTAAATTTCAAATTGAATTAGATACATTAAAGGACGATTTACTGTCTTTTACACAGGGAGGATATATCAGCCATGGACCAAATCAGCCCCAGACAACAGGAAGCCCCTTCCAGACCATGCAGCTAAACCCTAATGCAGATATCTTCAGTCCTGCCAGAAGTCACATTCACGGGAAGATTTGCTGCGTCAGTCCCATGATAGTTTAACAGGAGGACATCTTGGAGATAAAAAGACATTAAGTTACCTACGGCAGAGATTTTACTGTATAGATATGAGGCAAGATGTGGAAGAATGGTACAAGACCTGCAGTACATATTGTGCTAAAAGGGGCCCCAAGCATAAGGGACGTGCTCCAATGAAGTTATATCAAGTTGGTGCATCAATGGAAAGAGTAGCCGTCGACAGTGTTGGTCCTCTGCCCCAAACTCGTGCTGGAAACAAGTACATTTGTGTGGTGATGGATTATTTCACCAAGTTGCCTGAGGCATATGCAATGTCAAATCAGGAAGCTACAACTGTAGCTTCGGCTGTTAGTGATTTCTTCTTCAGATTTGGTATGCCATATAAACTGCATTCAGATCAAGGCCGTAACATTGAATCAGCTGTGTTCCAAGAATGCTGCAAGTTGTTTGGCATCCGAAAAACCAGGACAACGCCACTTCACCCACAGTCTGATGGGATGGTAGAAAAGTACAACTGGAAACTGGGACAGAAATTGGTAAAGTTTGAATAGTCGCCAAGATGACTGGAATGTCTTACTCCCTTCACTGTTG
>NW_013667406.1:2810-4379 GCF_000517525.1 Limulus polyphemus
GAAGAAACTCTACTCAGTTTTGAGAAGGGAAACGGTGAAGTTCTTGATGAAGTTACTACCACTGATGCGACTGTTACCGACGGTAGGACATTTCCTGATGAAGCAGATGAAACCCACACAAAGCAGAAGCCAACGAGACGAAGAAGAAGATACGTCCCCTTAAAATTAAGAGACTTTGTTGAATTGTAATTTTGTGTTTGTAAATTCTGTACATTTAATTAAGTTATTGTTAATTGTTTATTGGTTTAATGTAAGTGGCTATTGTTTGGGACGAACAATACTAAGGAGGGGCAGTTTTGCGACATCGGAGGTCACGTGACTGGTATCACGCCACGTCCTTCTCGAACGTTCACGTCCCTTCCTTAAATCTCGGGATCCTTCTAGATATAGTGTAGTCTGTATATAAACCAGTAAGAACTGAGGCGAGGTAATGTGTAATTGAACTGCAGAGACAGAGAATATTGTTGAGCACGTGAGACGTTCGTTGTGAATTATAGCGTTTGTTATAGCGTGACTGTTGAAATTAAGTGTATGCAAAATTGTATTCAGAAAGAATTAACCAGTTTTATTTAAGAAAGGACTTGTGTCGCTAAAGTCGGAAAATTAACTAACGAACAGAGACATAACAATACTATTAATTGACTTGTAAATATTACTATGTGAAATGTAAATTTTAATTTTTATTATTATTTTAAGTGAATAAAAAATGAGAACTAATAATATAGACACCTAATTATTTGGTTGATATTCTACAAAATAATATTCTACTTCTAGTATAGTAGTATTAATACTAATAAAAGTGATAAAAATTTATACAACTGAAATAACGTTATCTCACAGTCACATGTTTCACAAACTGCATATGAAAACAAGTGTTCAAAATATAACTTTTGTTATTAAAGTAATAACATTATACAACGTGAATTATTTCCTTTAATTTTGGCTAGATACTTAAAAATTGACAAAAAATATATGGTAGCTTATTTTAACTACATTCTAAAATTTTAATGTGGTTAATTTTTGTCAGGTAAAGTAAGGGAATGGAGAACCACGTGAACGTACCAATCTGGAAGTACTGGACGTTTACGGATCCAGAAAGAATGGATCAAAATGACAAGGACAGGGGAAAGAAAGACCCTGCAATAAGGGGAGAAATAGAAAATATGGAATAGGGCTGTCTGATAACCCAATATCAAGGAGACCAAAGACCACTTTTCAAAAAGCCACTTAAGAAAGTTGGAGATACCAGCAACTGTAGGACGAGAAGCTGAGATAGCCAGGGCCCATGTTCGAAAAACATTCCATTTCTGCTGATACACAGCCATAGATGAAAGACGAAGGGAATCAGCTAAATGAGATGCCACCCGACGTGAGAAACTGGATCTCTTTGCCAGAGACCAGAAAAAAGCCAAACAACTTGCAGCATTCTTGGAACTCAGCTAATTCAAAGTTATGGCCTTGATTTGAATGCAGTTCATATGGCATACCAAATCTGAAGAAGAAATCACTAATAACCGAAGCTACAGTTGTAGCTTCCTGATTCGGTATTGCATATGCCTCCAGCCACTT
>NW_013667406.1:5355-30922 GCF_000517525.1 Limulus polyphemus
GTCTTCCACTTTTTCTACAAGCATTGGGCTTCCATGGGGGTGTTCTTTTTTCCTACCCCAAATTATCTTCTCTGACTTGGGGGGTATTGTAGTTGATTTAAGTGCTGTGACATGCAGATCAACGGATGTAGCAACATGTAGCAACTGGAGTCTGGACTTTGTTGTTTCCAATCGTCATTTTATCGAAGTTAACTACACACTTCCTCGGTAGTAGATAGTCCAATCCTAATATGCATTGGTCTTCATTGTCAGCCAAGTATACTTTCTGTCTGTTCTTCATGCCCATAAGCTCGATCGTTACCCACACTGGTCCCCACAACCTTGCAGAATGTCCTGTCACTCCACAGAGCTTCTGTACAGCTTCTGGTACTCCTTTGTTATCCCGCACCTTGATGCTCACAAGGGTTTGCTGAGATGCAGAATCTATGACAAAGTTGCACCTTTCACCATCCAGCTTCCCTGTCACATAGATACTATGTGTGCTTGCCATTTTACACTTAGCTGTTGGGACTTTCACGATGAAGGTTGGTGGGCGTCTCTTAGCACCAACCACTACTGGTTTCCCGAAGCTGACTTATTGGTGGTATTTTTCTTACACTGGCTCCTCAGATGTCTTTGCTCCCCACAGTTCCAACAGCCTTTCTGGGTAGCAGCCTTTCCTGCTGTATCATCTCCCCTATGTTGAAGTTGCCAGCAATGAGCTCTCTTGTGCTCAGGTTTGTTACAGTGCCAGCAAAGTCCCTCAAAACCTCTCTGAAAGCTGACCTTTTCTGGCCTTGAATCCAGATGACTGTATCAACCTCGGTACCTCTGTGCTGGACATAACGTAGGATTGAAATTCGAGAGCTCTGGCCATTGCATTCTGCATGGTAGAGGGGTGTGCTTGCTTCACTTGTATCTTAAGATGTGGTCTGTCCAAGGCATCTACGAACTGATCCCTCAGCAACAATTTGAGGAGATCGGGGGTGCAGTTGGGTAGGCCTTATGAGCTATGCTTTCCAAGTCCTGTGCCAGCTCTTGCAGGCTCTCCCCTTTAGCACGGACTCTCGTCCTAAACCTGGCCCTGTAGACTTCTGACTGATTTTGGGTTCTGTACCTGAGTTCTAGAGCCGACACCAGTGGTCTATAGTTGTGCCTGTCGTCTGCTGACAACTGTCCAAGTATTTCCAGTGGATGTCCCTTCAAGCTCGTTGCCAGATACACTGCTTTCTGCTCCTCTGTCCATCCGTTCATCTCTCCCAGTAGCTCAAACTGTGCTTTATATGCTTCCCACGGTGCTTTTACATCGTATTCCTGTGGCTTCCTTCATTCTGAATCACTCCTATTACTGACATTCATATCTGGGATGTGACTTTTAACAGGACTGAAGATGTCTGCATTAGGGTTTAGCTGTGGGGTCTGGAAGGGGCTTGCCATTGTCTGGGGCTGGTTAAGTCGATGGTTAATGTATCCTCCTTGGGGGGTCCTGTTATTCTGGTTTATACTTTGATTAGTTTTTGAGTTTATTTATACCACATGGTTCTTTACTTCCATTCAGTTTAGTCTTATAATAATTTCAGTTTTATGTTTGGTTTAACTGTTGGAACCTTCAGGTGAAATAAAGGTTCCTTTGCTTACCACACTTGCAAGTGGTATGGCATTTTGAGGTTCTTCTAAGGAAATTATTATAGAAAATATGACCACTTAATTTTAGACTATAGTGTTAATTTGTACAGTTTATGTCCAGACGACCCAAAGATAAGAACTGAAGGAGTGTGTCAGTTGAAAATTGCCAGGTTTGTACCTTTTATAAATATAATAAGTGTGTATCTTTATTCAGGGATATTTTCTATACTTTTTTATGATTGTGCAGTGTGTTTAACTACAACCAAGCAAACAGCATGTAGATAGTCATGGATTTGCATGAATCACCATCTTATGCCAAAGTTACAAATCATTACATTCAGTGAGTTTTTACTCTCATGTTCAGACTTACTATCCCCCCCCCCCCTCAAGTGTGTGAGCTATGCAGAGGTTTGAACAAGGTAGTATAAGAAGGGAGTTCGTATCTCCTAAAATCTGTTAAGAAAATGGTCCCTGGAGTTAGTTATCTAGGATTGTGTGATACCAAAAAATGTAATATTGACACAAACCTGCCTATCCTTATCTTACACAAAATTGTTCATCCTGACTTCAAGAGTTTCATCATTTATTTTGAAGTTAGCTAGTTAAACCTGTACCAACCACCATGTTCTTGGCTATCTCTGTGACCAAACAAGATAAAGCCCTGACTTTTGTTGTAATGCATTGTAGAGATTTGCAAGTGTTGATGACTCATAAAATTTAGTCATTCTGGGAGATTTACATCATAGGACTTCTGGTACAGTTCTCCTCCATTGCAATTATAAAAAGTAGGCAATCAACAAATGTTACTGTTTTCAAAAAAGGGATACCTGTGGTGTTGAATAATATTGATAAAGTAAGTGAAATAGTGATTCCAGTTGTGAAAATGTAGATTACTTCATGACTAATTACTAGCCACACTCAGGAGGTAGTGAAAAATGTAAACAGCTTGTTACCAAAAGTAACTAAAATAATTGTGATCTATAGCAGCTAGAGTAGGAACATCCAATAGAACTGAAAAGAAAATCAATTCACAGATATTCAAAACTACAAAAGCGACACAAGAACCATGTTTACCTACTTCTCCCAAAGCACATAGCTGAGCAAATGACTTACTGTAGGAAACTATACATGTGGTATCTGATGGGAAGAAATGTAAAATTGTCAACACACTGGAAAAAGAATATGCCTGATTAAAAGTCTGACAGTTTCTTATAGTCCTTAATTCCATTAATACAACATTTAAAAATGATATGGAGCTAACAATTTTCCAAAGTAACAATACAAACTTGTTTCATTTATATGTGAGGTGATTGTAATATTATTACTCCCATTAAAAATCTAACAAATTGCAATATCATGTTATGGACAAAAGTAATATAATTACAGAAACGTGTTTATTAAATAATGTTTTACCACCAGTTCTGCTCATATGTGGATGTTAATACAATTTTATTTATGACTAAAATAAACATTTTTCTCTGGAAGAGTTTTTTTTTGGGGGGGGGGGGGCAGAGTGTAGCAAAGGTTTTGCCCCTAGACTCCTATATAATCACTATTTCTGATTGTGTATTTTCTGCATTTTCCTATAAATGTGATGGTATACATGAATTATTACTGACTTGTCCCTTAAACATTAAAATACAAGGTAATCCTCTGCTTTAATGCATAGGGAAGAAACCTGAGGTGGCTTTCATGTTATATTAAGGTAGAGTATCATACACATGCCTTACATCATTTTAAAAATGTAACACAGTGCTACAGTGACTAAAAAAGAATATTGCAACCCTATTATAGAAATCTCTATCTCCCAAAACTGCGGCCTATTCAGCACACTCGTGAAAGACTGTTCCACAATGCTACAATACACAAATAGGCAACTTCATTTTTAACTTAGAATTCATCTCTCTCTTTCTCTACAGTAAAGATGTAATGACTATTAATTGAAAGTGAAAATATCAAAGTACCAGACCGACTGAGTTTCTAACTTTACTGTTGTTAGCAAGGTAGTGGACAGTGACATGTTAAAATAGTCAAAAATGATAGTGATCATTAGGTCATCATTAGTCAGATATAAGTGTATGGTAGTATATGAGTGATATGCATCATTTATGTATTTTTATGTATGCTGTATTACATGCATGAAAATAAATATAGAAAGCATAATTTTTAAAGAAAAACAAATTATTTAGCTTAAATACTGAAACATTTATAGTGGTAAGAGCTATAGTAATTAGCTTGGAAATATTGAGAAAAACAGAGAGGTTTACTTTATTTAAGTTATATTCAGATTTATAACAGTCTCAAATTAGATTTAGAAAGTAGTTGTGCAGTTTTTAGCTTTTTCAGGGTCAGAGGAAGCAGCTGGTGTTGTGGTATTTCAGGTTCACTGGTTTCCCATCTAGGAATTGGGTAGGAGCCACAGAACAATGGGAGGCTTACTAGAAAATTTATAGTGATCAAAAATCTGAATTATTTTAAAAAGACTTATTTTGGCACAAAGAAAGAGACTGTACCCAAATTAAACACAGGAAAACAATCTTTACTTGCACAAAATACAATCAAGGTTTAAAAACAAGTGTATCTTTTGGGCATTTTAATTCACTGTCCAGGAAAGTTTATTCTACACCCGACAACTCTATCTAACAGATGTTTTCCTCAGTGCCTAACTCTTCCTCCTGGTCATAAGGCCTCTGACTCCTAGAAAATGCAATTTCCTCAAGTGAAATACTTCTACTCAATACTAAAAAAGTTCAGAGTAGCACTCATCATGAGAAAAGCAGAAAACTCTGCAATTTCAAATCCTGTGTTCACAGCTCCAGTTTTTCCTTCCAATCTACCCTGTTGTATTCTCAGGTCCACTGATTTCCTTGGAGTAATTGGGTAGGAGCTGCAGAATAATGGGGGTTTGCCAGAAAATATTGAAAGGAGCAAAATCTGAATTCTCTGAACCAAACTGAGTTCAAAGCAAAGAAGGAGACTGAATACAAGTTAAATACAGTGAAACAATAAGTATTTCAAACAAACAATAGTCAAATTTCAAAACAAGTGTATCATTTCAGCACCTTTTCTAACAAGCTATTAAATGAAGTTTAACTGTTAAATCAAGATTTTTCTATCATTATCTCAAATCTTACCTTGATCCAAGGTGATAAAACACAGCATTTTATAAGAAAAACAAGAATGCCATTTTTCTCACAATGCAGGTTACTACACACTCATTCTCACCATAAAATAAGGAATGCTGTATCCCTGGAGCATCACTTGACTTGTGAGTGGAAAAGATTATTGTCTATTTTTATACGGTATGCTCTATATTACAGCAGTCTTTCCCATTAAAAAATTCACGTTTCTCTAATTAAATGACATAATTTCATGAGTAACTAGAGTGAGAGAAACCAACATTCTACATATACAACATATAAATAAATTTTGAAAAATTTGTATATTAAATACAGAGATAAGAAACACATAGTATGCCTGCACACTACACTTTTTCTCTCTTTCCTTTACCTTCAGGCTGACCTAGCAATCACTAGCTTGAAAACTTAAAAAACTACCTAATATCTCAAGTATTAGTCATGAATTTGGTGTGACTTACTCCAACCCTTGTGAAACACTTACATGGTAGCACGATAAATTAATAAAACAAGGAATTCAACTTTACAAGAAGCAAATCAAAGTTAAGATTATAGAATGCAAAACAAATTCTTTATAAGAGAAAATAAACATCAAGACATAATAAACCTTCCAGTACAAAAATAAAACCCTTGGTAAACTGTTTGTTTGTAGTTAAGCACAAAGCCTACACAAAGGGCTATCTGTGCTTTGCCCACCACTGGTATTGAAACCCGGTTTCTAGCGTTGTTAGTCCGCAGACATGCTGCTGCGCCACTGGGGGAGGGCCCTTTGTAAAAGCAAATCATATTATATATATATATATATACAGTAGTGTCTGTGTGGAATGCAACTTAAAAATCTTTACAAACCAACAGATGATGTTAATACATGTTATTGTTGGTGTTCTCCAACATTTTGTAAAATGTTTTATAATCATTTTTTATGAAATATGTTTTTATGGATTTGCTCTTAACCCTCCAATTTTTTGCCTTTGCTATTATAATTAATATATTGTAGGGTCAGACATTTGACAATGTAGGAATATTTATTCCAGAATCTGATATGAACAGTCCAAATTTTAATCAAGGACAACTTGCAGGTGATGACAAAATATACACAAAAAATCTTGTTTTTCATGAAATACTAGAAAAAAGATAAACAATTTGTTTGTATATATATTTTTACAGTTAGGTAAATAATTTTTTGAAAATATGTCGTAAAATAATTATTTAGAACAAATTTTCTGGCATGATCAAACATAAACAAATAAAACGTTTGTTACATCAAGTTTACATTTGTTATGCCACATGATGCTGTGTATGAATTTTATTTCCCACATATAATTTCATTTCATTCACTCACATTTCAGTTTGATCCAACTGATGTGTTTCTGGCAAACACTGGCAAAACACAGATCAACTGTGTTTTCTTGCAGATTTAGCTTGATTTCAGCCATTAAACTTATCTTTTTTCCATAAAATCCACTACCTGCTAAAACATTTTCACACCTTATTGATGAAAACAACAGGTGTGCTGTATCTTCAAATAATGCCTTAACTTCATAACTGTCATATTCTCATTCAAAGTTTGTGTAATAGTTGTGTTCTCAGTGGTCAGTTCATTTTGTATCATACAACAATTATTCATATGAATGACTTTCCCTCCAAATTTCATATATATGCAAAACCTCACACACACATATGTACATAAATTGATACTGCCATACATAAATCTGCTGGACCAGAAAACTTTTATCCCAGAGTTTTAAAGGAACTTAAAGATTTTACTTGTGAACTGCTAGCTAATATTTTGTATAGGTCATTGAGTAGTGGAAGAGTTTTAGAAGACTGGAAGTTGGCTAATGTTAGTCCAATATTAAAAGGAGGTGATAAACATTGTCCAGGAAATTATAGGCCAATTAGTCTTGCATCAATAGTTGGAAAGGTTTTGGAGAGCGTGATTAAAGATGCATTGCAGAGTCACTTAAAGCAGTTTGATATAGTGTCAAAGGGACAGCATGGTTTCTCTAAGGGAGAGTCTTGTTTAACAAATCTTCAGACATTCTTTGAGGATGTTACTGCAAGAGTTGATGAAATAAATACTCTGGATTTGATTTACCTCAATTTTCAAAAAGCATTTAATAAGGTGCCTCATAAAAAGACTTTTTACAAAAATTAAACCTGTGGTGTGGGGGAAATGTTTTTAAATTGGATAGAAAATTGGCTGGAGAATAGAAAGCAGAGAGTAGTAATAAATGGAGTTTGATCTAACTGGATCACAGTTACAAGCAGTGTGCCTCAGGGCTCTGTGCTGGATCTTCTGTTGTTTATGATTTATATTAATGAGATTGACTCTGGAATGATTAACAAAATTTTGAAGTTTGCAAAGGACATTAAAATTTTTGGGGTGGCTAACTGTATCAAAGATGTTGCAGACTTAAAGGGAGATTTAGATCATTTGATGCATTGGGCCAATACATGGCAGATGATGTTTAACTATCCCAAATGTAAGGAGATGCATGATGATTTTCACAATTCAAATTATTGTTAAAATTTAAATGGTAATACATTAAATACTGTGGTTGAAGAAACAAATCTTGGAGTTGTTGTCTAAAAACCACTTACGTCATCAAACCAGTGTATTGTAGCTAGCAATAGGGCTAATAGGATTTTGGGTAGCATCCATAGAAATATTGAAAACAAGACAAGGGATATTATTGTTTCACTGTATAGTTCACTTGTAAGGCTTCATTTAGAATACTGTGCACAGTTTTGGGCTCCTTCCTCAAGAAGGACATTGAATTGTTGGAGAAGGTTCAGCGAAGCGCCACTAGAATGACACCTGGGATGTTGGGATTGTCCTATGAGAAGAGACTAAAATCTCTAAACTTGTTTTTCCTGGAGAGGAGAAGGGTCAGAGGGGATTTGATTGAGGTGTGTAAGATTATTAAGGGTATTGATAATATAGATCCATCAAACTTTTTAGTGTTTAGTAGTGAAAACAACAGGACAAGGGATCATAAATTCAAATTTAGGCAGCGTATGAGTCATCTGCAGTTTAGACACTATTACTTTTCAAACAGGGTGGTTGGCTTTTGGAATGAGCTGCCTTCAAGGGTGGTGAAGGCAGAAAATTTAACTGAGTTCAAGAAAGATTGGATGAATACATGAGTAGTAAGGGGTGGTTATAGTTGGGAGCTGGAAGGGACATCCTTGATGGGCTAGTAAGCTCCTTTTTGTCCCTTTAAAACTTTATGAATTTATGGAGATAATATATGTTCTATGGGAGGAATGGCTGTAATGCTGCATGCTGTGAAAGAATGTAGGCAACAATTAGTGTTCTCCAATGATAGGCCAGATATATCAAGTTTATGACTTTCCCTGTGTTAAATGAGAATGACCATTCAAGTGGACAGTGCTAGTCATGCATTGCACCTGCTACTTTTGGGAGGCTAATGAATGTTATGGTGAAAGGTCTGCAATAAGAGAGATTCCTGGCCTACATCAACAATGTTTTGATGTTTGAATCTGTGGAGATGCATGCTTTTGCAGGATTTCTTGTTAATATTGCAGATAGAGCCTTTAGGCCCTGCTGAGATAATAGCAGTGAGAGCCTAGTCTTAACTTGTAACCAAGTGAGAAGTCTGTAGTTTCTTCAATTTTGCATTGTATTAGTGATGGTTTATGGTCAACTTCTCCAAGACAGCAACACCATTATCTGCACTCACTAAAATTTAGATGCACTTTGAATGGGGTATGGAATGTGACTGAGCATTTTGATCCTGAAAGCTTGCTTTAGTGAATGCTCTAGTGCTGGCATATTCCATGACAAGGCAGTGAATTCTCTTAGACAATGATACCAGCAATAATGGAATTGTAATAGTGTTATTGCAGTTGCAGGATGGATTAGATTGTGTAATAATGTACACTAGTTTTATGCTCACAGCTCCTGACTACAGATACTGTACAGCAAAAAAAAAAAAAAAAAAAGAACTACTTGTAGTTGTGGTCTTTGTAAAATAATATTACACCTACCTGTATTGTAAAAGGTTCACCATTTGGGTGGATGAACTTCACTGAAATGGATAATGAACTTTAAAAATCTCAAAGGGATAGTAGCACACTGGATAACAACATTGTAAGAATATGACTTGTTCATAGTGCACCCAGGCCCACAACACAGAATTGCGGAAGAACTATCACACAACAATGTGAGACTCTGCCAATCCATGAAATGTCCTGATCTTGCATACCATGTGGAAGTTGAAACCATTTCCCAAATAGCAAGATCAAGCCACGCAGTAGAAAATTCCATTAATGACTGGATGCCATGATTAACCCATTGGGAAATATGGGGAGAGTAATTTTAGGACCAAAATATGGCATGGAATATTCTTACTTTGCAGCAAAATAAAGCTCAGGCTAACATGAACAGAGGAAAGTAGCATGGATGTATGTAACCTATGGCACTTGTATGATCAGTTAAAAGTGCAAGAAGTTGTGCCATACCATCACTATAACCACCAACAATAGTTCTTAAACTGTGTTCAGCTAATGATTTCCAGACCTCTAATGCAAGTCATTCTGCAGACTTTGCATAATAAATTAGAGGCCACTAAGTTATAACCAATGCTTTTGCTAATATTTAATAATTGTTCTTCTGGCCACATCTGAATGAGATGTTTGGCAGTGATGTGAAGACTGTATAGTGCATGATGCCCAGAGAAAGAACCTATTGAGCCAGAGTAAACTCCAACTGAGAATTGTTGAATCTCTTCTGCAGATGATAGCTCTGGATACCAATGGTCTACTTCTGCAAGAAAGATTGAGAGAGAAGTCATCTTAACTTTCTTAACAACATTGACTATTTCATGTTGTTGGCCTAGTCTTATCCTTTGTTTAATACATCAGCACAGTCCATAGCTGGTCTGCTGATGGTACATGGATACCACAGTTTGGAGCATTGGAACAAGCCCACATGGATCACAAAGCTAATTTCAACAGCCACTTCCTCTCTGTGTTGTGAAGACTTTATTTTATCAACCCTAGGCTGATGGTTTAGCAGAACATGTAATACAAACTACCAAGCATGTGCTTGCAAGTTTTGTTAATCTCAGTGAAATTGACATACCATACATTATTATGCAGAGAAAGGCAATTGAACAGAAACTTACAGGCTGTTCACAAGACAAAGCTCATGTTTATTGAGGAATTTTTGCTCCCTGTTTATGTGATGTATGATTTTCCCATTAAGCAGACATCCCATAATGTCCACAGGTACATGTGGAATGGTTAAGATTTGCATAAGTCAGTGTATGAGTTTGCCTGTTGACAACTTGGTATGAAAGAGGAACTGGTATGACAGGATGGTAAAGGAATGGTTGTACAAGTGTGGAGATTGGGTCTGGTATAGTCAAGCTGCAAGGAAGCAACTTGAATTCAGCTGGAAAGGTCTGTACCTCATACTCTGGCTGATTGATACGGTGACGCATGAGTTACAGTGGACTTGAGGTACATGAACATGTTAATAAACTGCATCAATACATCATAGAAGAACCTTTCATGTACCATTTTGACCAGGAAACTGGGGTTGAGACTGATGAGTTATAGGAAGATGAAGATTTCAAGTCAAACCCATTCATTGAATAAGGATGAAAGAGCTGAATGTGCTTATCTGATTGTCCATGATTAGCCAGATGAGGAAATGCTGGAGATGAAGGCAGCCTCCTGATCGATATGTGTGTGACTAGATTTCATATCAATCAAATGATGTTCATAGTACAATGTATGCATTACATAATCTGATTATACATTTGATTATTATACAGTTAGGTTGGTTGGCTGATTGTTAAATGAATTAGACTAAAAGGCTATAACTACTCTTGCTTTCCAAGCTATCAAGCAGAGATTTCACTAAGTTATATTTGATAGATATCGAATGAAAGCTGCGTGATTTACTTTAAAATCTAAGATGGTCATATATTTAAAAGATCAGTGACTGAAAGGACATTGTGACCCTTGCTTTTTGAGCCATTAAGTGAAATGTTATGATATGCAACTTTGAGAAAATCACTTATCTAGCTAAGTAGCAAAAACTGGAAATGGCAAATGTAGTATGGTTGGCATATTATAAGATATTCTCCTTTGCTTTTACTTATGGGTTCTTAAAATCATTAGTTTCTTACAGTTGATGCTGTAGCTATTTGACCCTCTCCTAGAACAAGAAGACTAGCTTTATTGTTTGTCATTTCTATGAATGATACTAAAATTAATTACAATAATATAAAAATAATATATATATATATATAAATAAGATTAAAACAAAATAAATAATACTGTGTTATGAATTCTTTCACTTAAAATTTGATAGGCAACCAAGTTAAATAAAATTGATAATAATTACAATTTGTTTGCTTAATCTGTTTCACACCATAGCATCATTGTTCATGAAGTATTGAAGATATATGTAATTCCTAAGACCACATCTATGACCATTGTATCCAGCTGGCCTTATAAGCCCTAATATTGTGCAAAATGCTTCTTTGGTCCTGAATGTGGCAGGTGAGTATGGTTGACATATTATAAAAAATTATCCTTTGCATTCACTCGTGAGTGAGGAATATGAGCATGCATTTCAGTTTTTGAAGTGTGTTTTAGTAGAAGCCTTGATGTTGGCACATCCAAAAAAAAGAACTGTAAATTACTGCTGAACAGTAATGCCAGTGATGGTAGAATTGGAGTAGTATTATCACAGTTGCAGGATGGTGTAGAATGCATAATCACATATGCTATAGTACACTCATCCTAATGCAGATACTATATGATAAGGAAGAACTGCTTGAAGTTGTCTTTGTAAAAAACTTCTAGCTCTACTTGTCTGATGGAAAATTCAATGTTCGATTGGTTGATGAAATTTAAAAACACCTAAAGGGATGATTGTATGTGTGATAATTGCGCTACAGGATTATGTTTTACCACACATTATTGTCCAGGCTAATAACACTGAAATACAGACTGTCTTTCTGGATGGTGATACCCTGTCTATTCGTTGTACATGTGGATGTTGGACACCATGTCAGAGCTAGAATCATTCCTGTTATATCAAAAACAAGTCCTAAAAAAGGATATTCTAAGATTATTGCTTTGGGAGCTATAAGAAGAGCAACTGAAGGACCTGTTCCTAGTGTGAACCAACCTTACCATGCAGCAAGGTCAAACCCATTCACCTCAGACTGAGAAATGTTGCACAGACACATTTAACAAGTAGCACTAGAATCTCAATTACTCTAGTGTGTATCTTTATAAGCATGTACAAAACACTATCCAACCTGAAAGAGCTGAGCTGACCATCACACCCTTTGGCACAAACTATCTTCTTTGCTTTTCTGAGTTGGGATCCAGGTCTGACTTGGGCTTTATTAGTTTTTGGAGCTGAGTGACAGCTTGCCATCCTGTACATGATATCTGGGACAAAGGGTTCAATTTTTCTTGCTGCCTGGAAAGATAAGATAATTTCACTCAAGAACCCACAATTGATGCCCCATGATCGTACTCAGTTGTCCCTCAACAAACTTCTCAATAAGGATGTCCTATGATCTGCAACACCATTGTATTGCAGGTTTTTCCCTGCAAATGGAACAGATAATCAGTGGAGGCACCCAAGTTTGCAGAGGGACCCCTACTTTGAGTTTTGGATTTGGCCCAGTGAATGGCTTGATTTTACACTAACTTGAACTGATAGTCTAGCTTAGCTATGATTGTGTCCCAGTATCCAAGCTGCATAAGGACTGAACCATTGAAAGTCTAAAATTTCTTCCAAGTCCTCTATGGCTTCACCTTTGAAACAAAAAGTGACCTGTTTCACTTTCATCATGTGCAAGTATAGTCATGGTGAACACCTTTCTCTAGTTGACTCACAGTCCACCTCAGACTGAAGAATCTGGTATGATGATGGTGCCATCGATCCAAATGGTTTTGCTTTGTGTCAGTTTCTGACCCATGCATCACAGATTGACAAGATATTGGTTACATCTTATGTATGGGTTCAGCTGAACTCTGGGTTAACCCATCCAATGGTTGTTGTTGAAGGTCTGTGCTTCCTTACACATTGTCATCCTCATCCAGAAGTGCTTGATTAATTTTTGTAGTGTTGATGGTCATCTCACTCCTTATCCTGAGCAGCTGGGCAACTCCCTTCATATTGAGGCTTTTGTCTTTCCCATCAATCAGCAGCAGCAGCAAATGCCTGCTATCTTGTGTCCAAATGATACAGCTACTTCCACCAATGGCCTCTTGCTCCTGACTTTGGGCTCATTGGCTAGTCACCTCCTTTCATGTAGGAGTACCTTGCTTTGCATTACACCCATTTTTCCTCATCATATATGATTTTCTACTCTTTTGCTTGTTGGTAAAACAGCTCCTGTTGATGGAGTTCCCCCACCAAATGTACTTTGCTTCTGACACTTGGTAGGATTGGATGCCTACGTTTATGGAGAAGTTCCCTACTACTTCATTGATTGTTGATTTCTTACACGAGTGCCTACTATATCACCTGCTTGTAAAACACCTCCTGTCATCCACCAGCATCACCTCATGTCTGGGCCTCAGCTCGGAACTTTTCAATATAGAGAAACTTTCCACTGATCCATCAGTCACCCTCTGTGAGTTGCTTCTCTCACATTTCATATTGATGGAATTTATACACCAATGGCACTTCACCATTCTTCTATGTGAATGGTATTGATCAGAGCAGGGACTCTGACTTTCTGATGGGTCTTAAAGAGAATTACACACTTGGTTTCAGTTACCATAGGCTGCACACCATTCTACAGTTTCTGGGGCTCATCCTCAGAGGAGGAACTTCATTATCTTTTCTTGGTACCTCAGTTTGTTTGAAATTAAGCACAAAGTTACACAATGGGCTATTTGTGCTCTGCCCACAATGCGATCGAAACCTAGTTTCTAGCACTGTAAATCCACACACATTCCATTGTCCCACTGGGGGGCAGGGTATAACAGCTGGTGCATGGTGATGGCCTGTAGTAACCTTCACCACTTCTGAAAAAGTCCCATATCCAAGAGAGAACTTCCCCTAGGTTGAGCCATCTTACTTGCAGTACACCTTGTCTTGGCTTACAACTTAGCCTCATCTAGCTCACACACATCCAGCAAAAAAAAATTATGTGTAAACAGGGACCTGGGGTATGTATTAGGGTGTTAAAGAGTCTGACTGTATACCCTATCAGAAACAGCATGCTCTCCACAACTACGATATACTTGGTCATGGCACCCCAATTTCTCCTCCCCACTGCTCTGTCGTATACTCAAGTGCACAGAGCAATCAGTAAGAGACCACAACAGGAGGCTCAAAAAATATTAGATCACAGAGTATGTGTGTGCCTCTCTCCAAATGGTGACTGAGTTCATCACATTTAAAGGCAAAATACAACAATCTTTATTCACAAAATGACATAATCAGAGACAAATATAATACACAGTTACCAAACAAGAGCATTTGTTTTCTGTGTGTGTCTGTGTAGGTTGAACTGATGAGAGAGAAAGAGAGATGTGAAATTGAAACATTTATTGGTACTCTCTCAACACTACAGTGTAACCCCATCTGTTAGCTAAAAAAGAAAGTGAAAATGTTAAAATAAAAACAACCTCCAAAGTTAGAGTGAAATGAAACAAAGTTAATTTTAAAACAGAGAAATGCTAAGTTAAAAATCTGGCTAAAGTCTAACTAATGCTAAACCTTGGCAAAATCTGTACAAAAACTGCTTAACAGGAAAACACCTGGCTTTAAATATAAAACCAAATAACAACAACAAAACCAAATTGCTCGCATCATGCTCCTTACACGTGACCTAGAGCCATATGCTTTCAACAACAACAAAAAAAGATGACACTCTCTGGAATTACAAATGAAGTTACAGTTATTCTTACTGCAAGAGAACATGCTTAGTGGCCAACAAAGGGTCCAAGTTTCATGTGCAAGTGAGTAAGAAAAGTTGAATTGTTTACTTAATCTACCCTCTCCATAGAAACAAAGTCAAAGAAAATTGAAGTTTTACATATTAGCTAACATGCAGTATTGCTCTGTTTCACAATTGCTTCGAATGTACATCTTGAAATTTGTAAAGCTTGAACATTCATTAAATCTAAAAGTCTGGTTTAAATAGGATTGTATGTTATTTTATACACAAGTGAGCACATAGTCAAAAAGGTATTTTTGCTCTTGCAACTAAATATTCTGGATTTATCTGTTTCATTTTGTTGAGTTATACAGCCTTTTGGGTTTGAATAAAATTATAATTGTGCAATTTTAAATATTATATATTTATTACTTTTAAAGACTTTTGCATAAGTATAATATCCCAAAGTACAGTAATTTGCAGAAGCAGTTCTTTTTATGGTAGCATGCTCATGTTAGTTCTATAACCGATTCAGTTGTGCATGTTAAAGGACAGATGTAGTCTGCAAGAAATGTCAATGTATCATTTCACTACCTTCCAATGTAAAATGTAGTTCTTCATTAGGTGCTACTGACAGCTATGGAAAGCCTGTAGTACACTACTTTGATATCTGTACACTATTAATAAGTCTATACGATCGCTGGTAATAAGGGGAAAATCATACTGAGAGGCTATAGAAGAAGTTGTTAGTCCTAATCTCTTCTCTTTGACAAAGAGAAAAAAACCAGGCACATAAGCCTGTGGTGCCATTATATAGTATTTAAAAATTACTTTTGTACTTATTAAAGCTAAAATTTAGGCAAATTTGTTTAATTGGACATTTGAATTAACATACGTTAAGTGCATTTACTTCCATTAAACATCATTAACACCATCTTGATTAATAATTGTTTAGGCTCATAGTATAGGGCTCTAAGATTACGTGACTTTCTCCATGATGTTTTTGTTTTAAAATTTTGTCAGGCCATGCGAGGCCCAATGGATAGCATGCTAGACTGTGGATCTGATATCTCATAGTTCAAGCCCTGTTACATACCATAAAAGAAAATATGCATCACACCTTACGACTGGGGGTGTATTATAAAAGTGATAATCAGATCCTATTATTTACTTTGCCAAGAGTTGGCAGTAGATGGTGTTGAATGGTTGCTTTCTTTGTTCTCTAGCTTCAAAATTAGGAATGGCTACTACAGATAGTAGCTTTGCATGAAATTCAACAAACGAATGTGTTTCGACTCCTTTACTAAAGCCTTCAAATTAGACAGGTGACTGAGATGAATATTTAAATAAGTTTTATTGTAAATTGCATCTTTGTACAAATGCTTGTGAACTTAAATAAATAGAATGAAACAATATGGTTATAACTAAAATCTAACAGCTAAAAATAACCAACAGAGTATTTAGCATTCATTTAAATGAATAGTGATTGGTATGTTGATTTTGTGAAAAAAAAATAACCACCTCAAATCACAGAATAAATGTAGGCCTAATGTTATTGTATATTTATGGTCAAGGGTAACTCAGATAATTTAGTGTCTATCGATGGATTAATATAATGGAATATGAAGACTGAATTATTCAGGTTAGGTCATGAATAATTCATTGATAGTCACCTCTAAATTAATTAAATCAAAGTGATTGAATGTTAAATTTTTATGTGTAAAAACAGAAAACTACCACACATATAGACGTCCTATTTTAATTTTTATATTAATATTTATTATTGAGGTTACTAACATGCTTGTTTGGTGGGTGTGCACATGTAAAGTTTTTTGTTTTTGTATCATAATACTGTTGTTTGTTTATAATATTGCTTTCTTGAAATCACCAATTTCAAAATGAAAAAAACCAGTATTACTATGATGTCAACCCACACAAACTGCACTATCTTGAACTGACAGTTTTTAGCAAAGACTAATTATTTTCTCTCACACAAATTCCTTCTTTTGTGAACAAACCAATCAATATTCATGAACTTGATACTACTTCATTAATTTGATGTAGCAGTCAGGGAGATGTGACAATGATTATAATTTGGAGTAATATATCAAAGTTTTAATTGTTTGCCAGAAACTTAACAAATGATTTCAAAACTTCACTGATTGTGCGCCAATTTCAGAGTGCTACAGTTTCATAAAAAATAATTTTGAAATAGCACTTGTGCAATATACACACACAAACAATTAAAAGGAGTGCAATGCTAAAATAATTACACAATAAATAATTTAGTAAAAACAGGGTTGGTTGTTTGGTGTTTTATGGTGCAAAGCAACTAGGCTATCTGTGCCAAACAACCAGTAAAAACAGAATAAGTGAATTGTAGTAAAATGTAAAAATAAATTGAGTTAAAACCAAAATATGTCCAAATAACATGTAAAAGAGTTAAAGAGAATTAAAAAGACCAATTGTTCTTAAAAAATTGAAAATACAATCAAGTTGGACAGTGTCACCATTACCAATGACACTGTCCAACGTCAGGGGTAAACCTTTACAAAACACGTCTAAAATGGTGCCGCCACTCACGGTCGTAATGACAGTACGACAGTAAAATGTGGGCTATTGTGACTTGAGTGTCACAAAGGCTACACACTAGTGGGTCAATACCAGATAAAAGAATACGATGAGTTCAAAAACTGTGACCAATGCATTGCCTTGCCAGGACAACCTCCTCCTTCCAATCCTTATAGAAGCAAGATGGCCAGAGAGCAACAGAAGGTTTGATCTGGAAATGCTTGTTATGAAATTTCTCACCCCAAGTCGACTGCCAACTGGCATGAAGCCTCACCTTGAATACAGGACCGTAGTCCATGTATGGAACAGGTATGGACATAACGGCGCCAGTGCAGATGGAGTTAGCTATGGTGTCAGCAAATTCGTTCCTGCGAATACCAACGTGGCTAGGTATCCAGAAAAACTGGATAGAAATGGAAGATAGAGAAAAATGGGCCAGTCTATGTTGAATATAGACGAGAACAGGGTGAGAACTAATGTTAAGCAATTCCAGGGCCAGTAGAATCAGTGTAAATAGCACAATTACTGTGATCCAGGGCAAGAGAAATAGCACACAACTCAGCAATGAACACAGAAACTGTAGAGGGGATCTTGCGAGCAACTACCGAACCATTTGAAACCATGGCAGAGCCTACAGAGTCACTCAATTTCAAACCATCTGTGTAAATGGGAATAGAAGGATGGTTTGAGAGATGTTCTGCAAAGATTAGATGATACTTCCAGTTGGGAGTAGCCTCCTTCCTCAGATGACTCAAAGAAAGGTCACAGGCAGGGATAGATCCTGAGTATAGAACATAGATCCACTCCCCAAGAGGTGGAAGAGAGGACACGGAGGAAGTTCATTGCCCTTGTACACCTGACATGTAGCTGCTTGATGTGTTGTATGAAAGTAAGCTTATGGTCAAAGATGAGCCCCAAGAACTTTGCCTAAGAAACCACACGAATAACAACATCGCCGAGATGGAGCTCAGGATCGGGGTGGAGACACCATTGGCAACAAAAATGCATGCAAACGGTTTTGGAAAAAGAAAATGTAAAACCGTTTGCAGTGGTCCACATCAACAAGCAATTGAGGGCAGTCTGAAGCTGCCACTCAATAAACCTCATGTTTGACGACCAACACGAGATGTGGAAGTCATCGACATAGAGCCCATTTGCAACAGTTGGAAAAAGGTGTGTAGCGAGAGCATTAATTGTGACACTGAAAAGTGTGACACTCAAGACACAGCCCTGAGGGACTTTGAGTTCCTGTGGAAAGGAATTGAAAAGAGTCAAACCCACACAGACTTGGAATCACCTGTCCAGTAAAAAGTTCTGAATAAAAATGTGTAAATGGCCACGCAACCCATAGGAGTGGACGTCCTGCAAAATGCCATACCTCCATGTAGTGTCATAAGCCTTCTCAAGATAAAAAAACACAGAAACAAGATGTTCTCTCTTGAGGAAAGCTTCTCTGATCAACGTTTGAAATTGAATCAGATGGTTCACGGTGGAGCGCTGTTGACGGAACCCAGCCTAGGTGTGCGAGAGAGAGTGTGTTTCATTCAAGGATCCAAACAAGACGAGCATTAATCGTCCTCTCTAAGACCTTACAAAGACAGCCAGTCAAGGAAATGGGATGATAATTAGAAGGAATCTTGGGATCTTTTCCAAGTTTAAAGCAAGGGAAGACAATAGCCTGGTGCCAAACATAAGAAAAAAACATATTCTTGCCAGATCCAGTTAAAAATAACCAGAAGAATAGCAAGAGAGGCAGGAGAGAGATGGCGCAGCGTTTCATAATAAACATCATCAGGTCTGATTGATGTACTGCCAGACCAATGAAGAGCAAGTTTGAGTTCCACCAGTGTAAAGGGGCGATTATAATCGAAGAGACTATTGACCTGAAAGGAAAGAGGTGATCACTCTGCCTGAAACTTGATGGCCAAGAAAACAGGGAAAGAAACAGAAGTGCTAGATGTACGAGAAAAGCTGTGGCCAAGAGCATCAGCAATGCTCTGGACATCAGCAACTTCCTGGCCATTGGAGAGTAAGATGGAAAGGGGGAAGGGAAGCATACCTCCCAGTGACTTTCCGAATTTTGTCCGATATGGTTTTGGAACTGGTGGTAGAAGAGATACTAGCAGTGAACTTAATCGAAGACTCCCTTTGGCTTTGACATTGAACCTGCTGAGCATGGGCACAAGCCTGCTGATAAACTATGTGGTTAGAAATAGAGGGGTACTGGCAGAAGGTATCCCAGGTCCATTTTTGAGTCTTCTGTGCCTCCCAGCAAGCAGGACTTCACCATGGAAGAATATACCGTGTTGAGGTCCTAGGAATAAAGTGAGCAGCTGCCTGGATGATACAGTCAGTCACTGCTAGCACACAGTCATATACTGATGACAGATAGACAATGGCAGGATCAAGTTCGGAGAGAGCAGTGAGAGAGCCAGTCAGCCTAGTACAAATTCCACCGAGGCACTCGGGTCAGGTGGCATCAACCATGCCCAATCTCTCTCAAAATGAGAGGAAAATAATCACTGCCCCATGGATCAGTCAACTGTCCAAGAAATGTGAAGGGGAGCAGATCGAGAGATCTATGGCAGTGAAAGACTGACTAGGTGCATGGAAATACGTATAAGATCCAGTATTGAAGAGAGAAAGGTTGTGATCCAGGAGCATATGCTCTATGGAATGACCCCTCCCATCAATACCAGCACCACCCCAGAGGGGGTTGTGTCCGTTAAAGTCTCCCAAGATTAAAAAGGAAGATGGCAACTGTTCAACGAGAGCATCAAGTTCCGATTGATCATAAGTCTCTCCAGGAGATAGGTTGAGAGAACAAACAGTGATGGTACGACCCAAGGAAACACGGATGGTGATGGCCTACAAGTGTGTGTCGAGTGACACAGATAAGGAGAGCAAACACTGGTCGACCAGCAAAGCCACCCCTCTATGTGCTCGTCTATCACACAACCTGTCATTCTGGTACAAAGAAAACTGCCAAAAAGTGACAATATTGGCGGGTTTCAGAAATGTTTCCTGTAAAGAGTGACACACGGGATGATAGGAGTCAATCAAGGCCTTAATGTCATCCACTGTATCAAAGTGGCCATTTTTATGTAGGTGGAGAAGAACTGGGTGGAGAACCCTTTGGTTTATGACCATACCATTTTTCTTTACTAGAAGGAGGTCGATCGACCTCCATGGATCCTGCCCTTGGTCAAGTGGGCAGATCTCTGTCATCAGACTTGGAATCCAGTGACCGAGGATGTGATCAAATGGTCATCCTGCATCTCAGGGGCCAAAGAAGAAGGACCCAAGACACTGAAGGCCGATGCCATAGGAGGTGGACCCAGGCAGTCACTGGAATAGTGGGGACAGAGATTGGAGTAGATGTAGACTGGTCAACTCTGTTATCCATGGAGGGCAGAAGACTCCTCACATGACGTGAAAAAAAACTCAGTGGAGGCATGGAAAGTCCGTCGGCACTCCCACTGTAGCAGTGGAGCGTAGTGCAGTGGCATTAGCTTGAGATGGAGTAGGGAACAATAGCTTCCAAGCCTCGGGGTAAGAAATGTTGTGTGACAGTCTTCAAATGCTGAACCTATTTCTCCTCCACCTACTTAGGGCAAGACCAAAAGTAAGAGGGGTGGGAACTACTAAAATTAACACAGTGAGGGTCCAGTTCGCACTCATTGGTGTCATGGTTTTTGCCACCACAACAAACACAGGTCACAGAAACACGAAAAGATGCCTTCGAATGACTGAACTGCTGCCACTGGAAACATCGAAGAGAGTTGAGAATATATGGCTGTACCTTACAGTTCAAATAACCTGCCTTCACAGCGGCAGGTGGATGTGGTGATGAAAATGTCAAAATGAGAACAGTGGTCGGCACCATAATTCCATCTTGACGAATGGAGATCCTTCAAACTGCTGAAACTCCTTGACTGGAGAAACCAGTGTGGATCTCTGACTTAGAGATGTTCTTCAAGTCCCTCTCAACAATGACTCCTTGTGAAGAATTCAAAGAAGCATGGGGAATAACCTCAATGGAATAATACAACATTACTCTTCTTACTGTATTTTTAACCTGAACAGCACCTTTTGTATTATATGAAGGCTGTAATGATCTCAACAGGTAATATGTGAACTGTTATTGAAAGGTCGAAAATACAAAGTAAAGTTGCTGAAGTAGATTTTTCAATAAGTCCCAGCAAAAACAGACACATCTAAACTCATCCATGCAACAAAAAAGGAGGATATATTTCATGCACGAATGTAGAGGGAGCATTTGTGCAAGGAGTTGTGTCACACTCCTATTGGTGGAGGGTTTTGCTACTTGATACATCATCATACAGTAGCCCAATTTCCTGCAACTCACCTGAATTTTAAGTGGGAGTTTTTATAAGACTGGTTGCATGTAAGTTTCTCATGGAGATTATTGCAATTTCAAAAGGAAAATAGTTTTCTGTGTATGGAGGTGAGTGATTGTATCAGAATATTTCAAATCAAAGAAATATTTATTTTGAACCAAATAGTTAATTTTATGATAATTGACAAGATCACCCTGTTGAAAGCAATATTATTAGAATGTGAAATTAAAAAAAAAAGAACTTTGTACAACAAACTTAAATATTATATTTTTTATTAAACACACTTGCTAATAGGCATGTTTTTAGTACATAGAACTGACTGACTTAAGTGAGGAAAATGTTGTGACCAAAAAAAATTTACTTCTCCCTTTTCATTTTAACAACATTGGAACAAATTATTAAGAGCAGATATCCTGTTTAACTTTGAATTTATCTAATTCATATTTTTATAGCATTAAAGTACTATAAATATTTAAGTTGGCTTGTTTATAAAGCACAGAGAAAAAGAATTATCTCCAACAAATTTCCAACAAAATATTCTCATAGTCTTTTGAATACATATAAATATGCTAAATCCTTTGGAGGGTGTTCTGATAAAGCAACCTTATTATCATTATAGATGACCCAACGTCCTTCTTTCAGGATATGACAGACGTAGTGGCCAACTAAAGTCGATGAGCCCATATGACTGATGAAAGCAATCAACTGGTACTCTGTGAACAAAGCAGAATAAAGAATAAAAGTCAGTCTCTTTTCTACTGCAAAAACATATCCAACCTAATTGTCCTAAATTAAATATTCAGGGCTCAAAATTAATACTAGTAAATTAGAAAATTCCTAGTACACGTTTCACAAAGAAAATTTATAAAATCTTACAGTTGAATATTAATATACCCCACAGATTTCGAGTAGGGAAGGTTACTAAATTGGACAAGACAGTTTCACTTGCCCATCTAATGCTGCTTTTGCAATCTCCATTTAAGCTCCATGTGATACCCAATCTAAGTATCAGAAAATGGAAACAACAAGAACATAGCTTCAATTCATTTGATTAATTAACAAGGCAATAAGCCCATGGACCAGCTGGCTAGATGCACACCATCTAGCACATGCAGTGACATTTTGCCAGTAAAATGGTTAGCAATACTGTGTCAAGGTGGTTGCTCACTGAAAACAATAATAAAATTGAAATCACATAAACTGTAGATATTTTATTCCACATTCCTCTTAACACAAATGCTAAGCATTAGAATTTTCTTTACCTTTAATTTTATTTCAGACAGATATCTCTCTGCACCACAAAGAGCTATTAAATTATGCACATTGCAATGTATGTTTTGCGTGTGCCAGAAATCTTGAACAAAGTTCCCACTTCTACACGTGTTAATGAGTATTGCATCTGTCTATAGCCCTCCACCAATAGGAGGGTGACATATCCTCCATGCACATAAATACATAAGCAAAAGCACATGAACACAGGTTCATTTTTTCCTTGACACAGCTTGTTTTCAAACTTTTTTTTTTCCCCATTACATTTACTGAAATTTTTGTGCCTGTTGTTTTAACCTTTAATTATTATTGATCATATAGTCTTTCTTTCCTTAACTTTCTTGATTTTTTGAAAGAACAATACAAAACTTTTAATCTTATAATTTAGGACTTTCATTCAAATTATCTTCAACTTGATTTTCTCTTAATCGACTTTGTACTTTTAGAACAGATGTCCCATTGTTCCTGTTGTTCTGGCTCATTTTTTTCTTCTTGAGTAACATAAAAAATCTGTCTTTTTTGTATTTTACAAAAGCAGACTGCCACAACTATTTTTGTGGATTCACTGGATTATGAATTCATGTTTCTACATTTCTGACATCTCCCAAGTTCTTTAACACTCCTTCACAAGAGTCATCCAAAACTGTTGTGGCAAATGGAGGAACTCTGATGGTAAGTGATAGTACTGTTATTCTGCACCATGTAGTCAATTCCATTTGGATCTTGAAATTATGATCCTGGACCTCCTCCTCGTTTTACTTCATCTGAGCCTGCCCCATCTTATGTTTCACTACTGTTGTTTCCTCTTCTGGACATGGGTCAGGTAGTCCAACTTTTATCCTTTAATATCTCTTACTGTTTGGATTCTATAGGTATGTGTCTTTTGTTTTCTGCTTTGCCAGTAACTTCTTGCCAAACCTCAGGCTCCTTGTTGCATAAGCCTCCTTCACCTGATTCTTTTCTTTCAGTTTAAGAATCTCTTTTTCCTTCCTCTTCATCTACTTGTCATCATCTCTTACTCACCTTCTTTGTTCATTAGCATGCTTCACATTCACTTGGAGGCTTTTGCAGTGTGCATACAAAATAAAAACTCATTTTGGTGTAGAGGAGAGTAGTATTTCTGACCTATAGGCTACTAATACTTCATCAGCTTTCAACATTTAAATTACAGCTTTTAATAATAAAAATACTTTTTCCAGTGTAGGGTGGTTGTTGCTCGTGGGAACTGTAGACTTCATCGATCCAAGCATTCATGGCCTACAAGCACCAGTCTCCTCCAAAATCAAGCATCTTTTAACTTTTGTAAAGGAGTTAAAATAAAAACTATTACATGTAATTAAAAGGAGTTTGATGTTTAAAAACATGACACAGAAAATTTATAGATATAAATAGGATATACATATATATGCTAGCATTTAACATATTAAATGATTAATGAAGACAGTTTATTTCAGAGAAGAATAATGTTGTTGCCAATGTAGATGTTGTTCGTTGAATTTCATGCAAAGCTATGTGAGGGCTACCTACACTGGCCATTCCTAATTTTGACATGATAGACCAGAGAGTAAGCAGCTAGTCAACATCATCTGCCTCCACTTGGCTATTGTATATCAGTAGTGGGGATTTACCCATCTCTGTATTATAACATCCATCTCTGTACCCATCACCCCAAAGTTTGAAGCATGATTTTTTTAATCTTTTGGCAGTAACTGGGCACAAACTACAGAACCTCAGATTTACAGTCGACTTTTTACTACTGGCCCTGCTACTGCAGCAGCATTCCTGAATTTGCTAATGGTAAAAAAATAACTAACAATAATTTTTTAATGGCTTCACAAATTAAGGTCAAGTCCTGATACTGTTATGATAATTAAAGCATTCAATTGACTTATGAAACTCATATTAGTGTGCATTTTATGGCAATATTAATAGTGGTGTATCTACACAATATGATTTTTATTTCCTAAGTCTGTAAACTTACAAGTAACCATTATTCCAGAAAGTGACACTCGATAGTAACCCACACTAGCTTTAGGATTGCAACCCTATTATTTGGAACATAGTTTTTGTTTACAGAACTAACCAGATTCTTTAAAATATATAATGTTAGTTGTTCCTATCTAAAACAGTGTCAATAGATTCCTTTATAGTTTAGCAAGAAAAGTAAAATGGCTCTATAGACTTATCAAACCTTTATAGATACTGAAACTACTATTTTAGGTCACTACTCCAGTTTACTACAAACTTAACAACTCTTACAATTATCTTCATAGTTCTACAAATCCCTATTACACTAATAATTCCATTCCATAGTTCAGGCTTTAAGCGTATGCAGATTACATAATAAAGATTATGTTTTTACCAAATGGATTATTGTAAATGGAAAATGCCTTAAATACACTGTTCAGAGAGCCCTCAACCAAACCAAATCTATCCCAACAACTGACAACCCTTGACCTGCAAGGCATGCTGAACAGGAACCCCAATTACTACTCATTCTTACTCAAACTCTTTCCAAAGACAACTGGAATTATAAAGAACATCTACATGAATCACAGTGTATTTCACAATCCTGAAATTACAAGTATATTACTTAACTATCCTTAATTTCTTAAAAGAAACGATAACCTTAGGATTATTTTGATCCAAAGCACACTGAAAAGCTAGTTTCTAATTATGTTGGTATTTTTCTTGCTATATATATACTAGCTGAGTTACCTGGCATTGCATG
>NW_013667406.1:31907-62490 GCF_000517525.1 Limulus polyphemus
ATTACATTATCTTCCATTCACGTTGTCACCCTATTTTATATACCAGACTACCCTGTATCTAGTAAATACTAGAGCATTCGCCAAAGTACAGGATAGTTCTAGAAAGTAGAGGGCGTGAGAATCACATGATCTCGATGACGCAACATTTGTTTGTTTGTAATTACGCACAAAGCTGTACAATGGGTTATTTGTGCTCTGCCTACTACGGGTATCGAAACCTGGTTTTTAGCGTTGTACATCTGAAGACATTCCGCTGTTCTACTGGGTGGGTGGGCACCAGAATAATACCAACGAAACATAGTCTCACTTGCTTGTTATGAGGTTGAACTCGTGTGAATATTCTCGTCGACTTACTTTAAAAAACATACCTTTTATTTGTTTTCAGCGTAAAGCTAAATAATGGGCTATCTGTGCTTTGTCCAACGCGAGGAATTGAACTTCAAATTTTAGCGCTCTAAATCCATAAACTTACCACTAATCCACCAGATGACATTTGCTTTTCGTTTCCAACAAAATTCGGACATCCTAAAAATATCACAAAGCTAGAAAGATAAAAAAAAACAAAAAAAAAACTGGTGCAAATTAAAGTAAACGTCAATATGCAAAATACACGGTTTAAATTCCATTTTGAAAGAAAGGAAAATAACAGCATGTTCGTTGTACATTATAGTGAGAAATTCCTTGCATATTAAAATACTATGTTTTCATGGCAGACATATCAAACCGATCATACTAAAAAATGTACAGAAATCCATGGACATCTGACTGTAGAAGATTCTCAGTGAACTTGCAAAAACATAGTTCGTGACTGTGCTAAGTTGTACATCAAAATATTAAAAAAGAATAGACACTAAGCTTTTTTCTATCACTTACATATACCATACGCAACTGAAAGTGAAATTTGTAGTAATTGTTTGAAGCAGCCTTTCTCTTTCACATATTTCCAAAAATGAATTAACCGCCCTCTATTGGCCAAAAGTTAACTTCATCAAATAAAGACGTGTCATCCACTCCGTGTACACAGAGGTACCTGGTACACAGTACTTTGGCAAATAAAGCACTTCAAACAACAAAAACACAAACAAACTATTTAAAAGGCTGAAAGGACAAGCATGTTCAGTGAAAAAACACTACTAATCTTTTCGCGAACAGACATTTTGTATTTTCAGGAAACAGGAAAATTTAACTAAAACATTATTTCATTGATGTATTGAGGAAATATCCTACAAACCATCCCTCCACCATCAAAGTATGCCTATATGACTACTGGGAATAGAAATAACGGGCGTACTAAGTACAACCCTAAGGTAATCAAAGGGTTGTACAGAGATGCATCTTAAATGTGGTGATATAATTCTATTTTTAGGGCAAAATAAAACGAACAAAAAAAACTTTGACCATTCTTTATTCTATATCGTAAACCTAAGAAAGAATTTAAAAGTTAAAGCAAAATAATGTATATAACTAGCTGAATTACCCGGCGTTGCACGGTGAAAATTTAGATTTGAAATGTATAGATCAGTATTTTTTTTCAACAAATTATTCAGTAAGTAGACAAAAGTTGTAATGCGAAAAATAAAAAAGCACTTAATCAAACAAAGATTTATTTGAAATTAGAAGTTACAATACTTCTTTACATACAACATTGCATGTTTTTCCAAAAGGAGAGTATATATAAAGATTGTTAGCTGTTCCTACTCTAGAGCATCTTACATACAGTTGACCATGAGAGAAGCAGTCTTCTTGTAATTGTAGCCCAACAACTTTCACTGTTTGTCCCTGTGATTTGTTTATCGAGATGGCAAAACTTAACTTTACTGGAAATTGTAAGTGTCTAAACTGAAACGGCATCTCTGATGTTATTAGAGGTATCCTAGGAATAAAAGTATCTTCAACCAGTTGTCTAATTTCAAACATACTGTTGGTGTTAATGTGCTGGATTTCCCTTGAACTAGACTTTGAAATTAAACAACTTTTGGAGTACTCTGTTTATTTATTATCGTTTAACTTGTATATAAGCTGTTTCATAAATTCTGCCAAAAGATCATCAGGTATTTACTATTTTAAATATCATTGCATCAGTATATTTTAAAATTCTAATATTCTGTACTGCTTGCAGTTTTTGCCACATCACTTGTGTAATTAAGATTCCCTTGGAAAAAGATACAGAGAACACTTTTATGTTACAATTTTTGTCTAATGGACATTTTAAAAATAAAATCCATGTTATAGTTCTTTAGACAGTTACATGAAATAATGTCACCTATGAATATGAAGTATGATATGAGTTACAGTTAGTTTTAGATAAAACATAAACTTACTTTCTCTTCCGTCTCGAAACTGGACAGTAGAGGAACTACCAGTTTCTGTCTCCATAGGAGTTGGTTCCAGTTCATCACTATGACTAAATATCCAGTCTAAAGCTCGTTCAACATTGTTATCCTATGTGAAAAAAAACCCAACATAATAGGGTATCAAGTCAGTAATAAGTATATATATATATATATATAAAAATATTTAGTTAATAAAGATCTTTAACAAATATTACTGTATATTTCAATTAACCCTCTCCAAGCAACCAGTTTTTGAAGCTGTTCGAAAACATGTTTAACACTGTTTTCAAAACAGCATTGCTTTCTCCCACTGAAGCCATATTCAAAATAAGAATATGGTGGAAATGTTGGCATTTCAGAGTTTTATTTGATATAAAACATACTATACAAATTTTTAAAAATGAGAAAAATAATTGCTGAAATCCTAACCCTAAATTAATATTTTTGACCCCAAACAAGAAATTATAAATTCAGATCATTTCTGCCAATACAACAAAGCTTGAAGAAAACATTTATCTCACATTTGTCTTGATACTGTTGTATTCTTATGCTGTTTTGTAACTAAAGAGTAATGAATATTTAAATAAACAGAACAAAAACTGAGAGTAATAAAAATCAAGTAATCAAGAATGGATTTTGTGTTTTATCTATCAGATTTCTGAACCTAGAGAAAAATATATTTTCAATTAAGACGACAAACAGCTTGAGACAAATGTTAATCTTTAGATTTATATGACTTTCAGCTTAACCTTTTTGAAGGGTCTATGAATGTCTCAGGTGTAAAAACTGATTTTAAATTATAGTAACAAAAAAATACAATAAAATTACAATAATATAATACATGGTGAAGCATGCTAAAAGTATTGTTGAACAGGTTGGAGTTACTGATCATAAAAGTAAATGTTAAAAATATAAATAAAAAATTTGACAGGAAATAAAAATAGTTTTATAGGGGCAGGGCAATGTACTTGTTAATGGAAGGGCATCTGAATTTAATCAGGAGAGATTCCTTAAAATTGCTGTCAAGAAAGTTGTCACAAGTATCTAAAATTTTGACCCAATAAAGCATCTTGTTAATAATGCTGTGTGAGTTGATGTAATGTTCAGTAGTGACTACTTTGTTGTCAATAGCTGCAGTAAAATGAATGCATTCTTTGAAATGATCATGCATTGGATGACTGGATTATTGTATGTAAGTAGCTGAAAACTGTGTGCATCATTTCATAGACAGTGTTCCTAAGCGAGCAGGATTTTTCTAAGCCAGTGGTCTTAGCCAAACACTTTTTGGATTTGTATAGATTGTTGTTATTGAAAGCTGAACAATATGTATATCCTTCATTTTTTTCCCAAGGTTTTTATATGATATGAATATTACAACCAGATCTTTCTAATTGCTTGATGAAAACAAGTAGTTAAAGGTTTATCCACAAAGGGCATAATCCATGAAATAATGTTTTGTTGTGGTGGTTTCTTTGTTTTTTGTTGTCATTCGTAAAGTCTTATTATTCAAAATTGTGGAACGTCTTAGTAATGTAATTATAGAAATGGTCTTTGGACAACAGTAGTTTTTGAAGTTTCATCCTGGCTTGTGTCTTACTGGTAGTCTACGGTGTTGCAGAATTCTTAAATTCTATTAAACTGATCGATAATGACACCCCATTTGGTAGCTGGTGTGAGTTAGTGTAGAATATTGGGTTTAACACATGGTTTGGAATATAAAAGAATAATAAGTTTGCTCTTTTCAATAGTGACCATGGCATTAAGAAAAGCTATAGACTTCCAGACATTATCAGTATGAGTAAGAGTAAGCTTTATGTTGGGGTGTTGATTATTAAGGAATTCAAAGATTTACAAAAGAGAGAGGAGTCCATGATTCCATATACTAAAAATGTTGTCAATATATTTGTTCCACCTAACTAGATTAAGATTAATTTAAAAATTTCACTGAGTAAAAGAGAGGCCAAAATGACTGCAATATTGTTGCCCATAGCAATCTCTTTGATTTGTTGTAGACAGCTAAATTGAATTTAAAGAAACTGTTGTTAAGAACAAATCTGAGAGAATTTTCAATGAGTTTTATAGGGGTATTATTGGTAGTAGAAGGGGTAGTTGATCTAATAAGATTCATAACTGAGCTTAAACTTTCTTCTGTGGGAATGGAGGATACACAGAAATAACATAAAAAAGAGTAAATAGGATAGAGTTCAAGCTCATCTGTAAACTATCTTCACATAACCTGTTGAGAAAGTCATTGGTGGTATTTAGGTGTGAAGATATTTTGTTGAGGAGAGGGTGAAGTAGCTTTTTGAGTAGTCAAGATACAGATGTTAATGGAGAATTGCATATGGAGATCATGGATCTTGGAGGTTTGTCAGATTTATGATTTTTGGCTAATTCATAGGTACAGCCCAGGGGTTTTAAATGAGATGGTCTACGATTGTCTAGAAGTCATTTGGGTAATTTTACTTTTAAAGTTCTTCAAAATGGCTTTGGGATTTTTTTCCAATTCTTTTTTTTTTGTTTTTGTTAAGTGGTTTCTAGCCAGACATATCCTCACATTCGTGCCACTACAAATCTTGACAACAAAGAAGTCACCACTGAATATTACACCAACATGCATAGCATAATTAACGAGACACCTTAACAGATCAAAATATTAGATTTGTGACAACTTTTTTGACAGGAAATTTAAGGAATCTCTCCTGATTCAATCCAAATGCTCTCCACTGGCAGTACAATGCCTGGCCCCAATAAAACTATTTTTATTTCATGCAAGAATGTTTTATTTATTTTTATGATTAGCAACTAACCTATTAAACAATACTTTTAGCATGCTTCATCATGCACCATTCTATTATATTGTTGTTATTTTATATCCTTTTCAGTTACTCTAACTTAAAATTACTTTTGTAACATGTGATGTTCATAAACTATTGAAAAAGGTGTAAGCCCAAACACTGGATAGATTAAAAACACTTATATGAAGTTGTTTATCACCTTCACTGAAAATTGTTTCCATCCTTCAATCGGCACTGAAAACTTTAAAAAATATTCAAGAGACACCTAATATATCTTATTCATCTGGTTATTTCATATTCAATGATACATTTATAAGTCATTTTGACATTTAAACCATTTAGCAGCAGTGACAAGCCTATATCACATGCTATCAAAGAAGTCAAAACAACTGGCCTATTCCTTGGCAGATGTTGCATGACTGATTTATCTTGAACTTCATAGTTTATAAGGGCTCCATTATCTCATTCTTTCAACTAACTGGATTATAAGAATTTCTTATAGAAAAAAACACACTTTCTCTCAAAACCATGAGAGATTAGCTTTGGAAACTACCATTACAGTCAACTATAAACCATAGGACAGCATTAGTGGCTACAGTTACGAACCATAGTTGCATATCAATATGCACCTACTTGTCACCATCCACCCCCCAAACCTGGATATGGGGTACATGCAGTAGATAACAACAATATTCTCCATCTTCCCTCTCCCCCCCCATTTTGAACCACAAAACTTTAACTCTATGAGACTCAGGCACATTGATTCAACATATCACCAAGTTAATCTATTAACACAGACAATAAATCACAGAGTGAGCCATTACACTGTTTCCACCAAACCATGAAACCTGGCCTGAAAAGCACACAAACATGCAAAGCTTTTAGTTATATCTCAGTGAAACAATAAACCCGGAGAAAAATTTACATTATGGTTCAGCAGATCAAGAGGTAAAATATGAAGAATTTGAATTATATACTATGTTTTGATGCTAAAGTTATACATTTATAATAAAGTTGTAAAAAAGGTCATGAGATATGCTAAGTAGAATAATAATGAATGTTCAGTAGACAAATTAAAAACTGAATAGTAAAAGTGGACTGCTAAGTACGTACCATTTTAATTACCATATGTTACATATGTATATATATATATATAAATATATAATTACTAGTTACTCATAAATGCTCACATTTCAGTCATTTTTTGTTGAAAAATGTAACAGTAAATAACAAATATAAAACCATTATTTCTAGTACTTACAATGTTATGAAATCTACTTGTACTCAGGAGATGCAAGACATAGGTCACTAAGCCTTAATGATTCTTTAAAATTGATGTGAATAGAAATAATTCTTATGAATTTTAAATACACATTTTCGTAAACAAAAAATTACCACTCACTAGAATAGGGCATCACAAAACTATTATAATTTTATATGGCTTTATAACTAAAGTATAAATAGATTAAAACAATTTCTGTTCAGACCAATATATTTTAGTAAAAACACTTCAACATTTCACAGCAAATTTCAGCTTTCCTCGTCACAAAATCAATAAACAACCATCAGATTTTTCATGGTTTAGTATCTGCCCCTTCTAATTGATTTAGTGGCTCAGTGGTATGTTTGTGGACTTATACTGCTAGAAACTGGATTTTCGACACCCATGGTTGACAGAGCACAGATGGCCCTTTGTGTAGCTTTGTGCTTAATAACAAACATCTACTGATTTTAAATGTACTTAACACTTTCACTACTGTCTCAGTGGATTACACCAACCTTGTGACCCCAAATGATCATCACAGTTTAGCATTTGTTTTTAAATATATTCTTTCAAAGTAAGAATTTATAACATGTATAATATTAAAATTTGAATTATAAACGACCTTGTGATGCTAATTTTATTGCCATACAATGATAATAAAGTTGTTTAATTAAATTTGGAAAAGAACTCCCTAAAACATTATGGCATGCACCCTTTGATCTATCCATAGTGAGAGGGTTAAGACAGGTAGGTGTAAGTAAATAAGTGGCTTCAAAAGAATGAAGAGATGGGAAGGGCTTTTCTTGTAGGTTTGCTAAATATACTGATATTTCATCAAATCAATAAGATGGGAGGTTCTAATTTTATTTTCTAGCTTGTCAATATCTGAAGTTTGAGAGTTTTATTGGTTAGGCACCGTTCACTTTATATAGTAGAAGCAATAAAATGTACATTATAGTAGGTAGTGTCAGGTGACATAGAAGTGAGAGTACTAAGTAATTTTTTTTAAATATTGATACAAGTTGTGGCATGCACAATTTGGCCCCACCCTTGCACACAGAATTAATAAATTAAATTTGATTAATCGATTAGTACAGTATTCCTTAAACCATGGCACCTACAAGAAAAGAGTTGATGGCAGTGGTTCAACAAGAAGAAGAAAAAAAGTTGGTGACAGGAATGATGCTAAACTGTAGTCTTCCTACTACTCATCAGTTCAAAACAGGAAAAGAATAGAGTTTGTATAAGGTGCTGCCAGACAGTTGACCCCCTCCCCCAATTACTTGGTTAATCGAGTTAGTCGTGATTTCAATAAATACATTAGTGTATGCGACACTAATAGAAGTAACTACTGTTCATAAGTAATAAATTAAATTTCCAGCTGTACACTACACACACTACTATACAATGGGCTGTCAGTGCTTTACTCTGCTCATTATTTAGCATTTTAAGCCTTCAGACTTATTTGCTGAACCACTGAGAAACATTTGTTGAAGTCTTGGTTGTTCAATAATAGTGTTTTATTTTGTGGATACTCAAGTTTTTATCTGAAATATGTGCTTAAAATTGCAACCTGAACTAGTAAAGTAATTCTTAAATTTTTTTCATCATCCCTACATTTGTCATAATACACAAACTAAAATTCTAATTACACTTAACCTATCAAATTTAATATTTTAATACTTAAATCTTGAATGATGCTATTACTTTTCAAACATTTACAGAAATGATCTCTCATGCATTATTTTTATCTCTAGCACAGAAGGTTAAAAATGTTCTATACATTTTCTCACTCTGTAATTGTAATCAAACTTAACTGTTTCTTTAAGTGCTTTTTTTGCTTGATCTTGAGAGAAACCCATTGAAACTATGGTGACTAATGCTTCTATATTTGGAACAAAGTCATCTTTTGTATTGTCTTTCAAACTTCCCACTGGTATGAAGGGGTCAGCAAAGTCTACCACATAAAACAGACAGAGATTAATATTTTTACAAGGTCAACTGTTAAAACTTTAACATTAACTTTACGAGAAACAATTAATATACAAAAGAAAAAATGTTAGAAAATATATTAAAAACATTAACAATTTTATTTACATGATCAAAGGGGGGGGGGGGAAGAAATACTTATAATGATGAAAAAAGCTCTAGAATGAGCTGTTGAACAAACTATAATGGTCCATGCCAAGTAGATGAAAATGTTTTGATACAAACTTTGTAGTCTTCCTTTTGTAATGCTTAAGCTTTTATCCCTGTATTAATAAGTCTCAATAAAATAAACTTTTCATAGACATGAAAAAAAAAAGAGAGAAAAGAATCAACAAAAGCTCACAGTGGTAAAGATGTAAGAAAAATAAACACATATAAAAATAAAACAAAATTTAAATGGTATGGCAAATAAAATTTTTTATTAAGATGAAATCACATATTAGCGATCATGAAATCAGAAAGAATACTACAGCTGGAATCTAATTAAAAAACCTTACTTACTGTACAAAGAATAATATTGATAGAGAAATAAAAAATTAAACACTCAAACTCAATTGAGGTGTATAAAAGTTTGAAAATGTTAGAGCTGGCATCATTAGTGAAACAATATGTACAATCAGAAAGCACAGAAATGAACTTTAAAATGAGAAAATACACAATGTGTTAGAAAAGAAAGAACAATGTCTTTATACTGAAGAACAAAGGGTAAGGATGAAAGAAGGTAAAAGACTTCAAAATAAAATATAAACATTAGTGAAGAACATAAAGCAATAGAAATGATTTCTACAAAATAATAACATAATAACCTCTATTAACATACTACTCAGATGAAGCAAAAGCTATTGTGGTAAATAACTAATGTGAATGAGATCATAAATATGAATTTATTAGAAGTCTAATTTTACTTGGATAGCCAGATGAAAATACTTGGGTAATTCAAGCACTTCATTATCCAGACTTTAGTTAATGTCTGGATAATATGTAAAAATATTAAACACAAAAAACTTTTAGAGTATATGTTTGACTCAAATACTCCATTATCAAGTTAATTTTTACATACAGTCTGAACTAACACTAAGATAACAATACTAAAAAATTAATTCTTTTAATAATCAATATTCTACATAATACATACATTACTACAATTCTGTATTAGTTTGTTAATTTTAACTATATATATAATTATGATGTCATAAAAATAAAAAGGTTCAAGAAGTCTTGATACAAAATGATAAAAACGCTATAACCCGAGCTCTTTCGAAAGGTCCACCTTTCAAAAGTATTCGGGTTATAGGGTTTTTATCATATTTTATCTAAACTATATATAAAATATATAACAATTCACTACAAAGAAATTCATGCAGTACATACACAATTCATGTATCCTCTCAGAAAAACCAGTTCATCATCAGGTACTAGGACTATATGAAAGAAATACTCAACATTTTACTAGAAGATTTAACAGAGTACCTGGATCATTCATATGTTCCATTATCCAGTTCATTGCTGCTTCTATACCTTCATTTTCTGTGTTATACAGAGCTTTCTTGCAGGCTTCTTGTGGAAATCCCATGTCAAAAAGTTGAGTCAAAACTGCATGGTCAAACTCTTGTAATAACAACAACAAAAAAAAATTTTAAGATTTCAACATGATATACTTTTACTTGTAAGATCTTACTATAATGTTAAGTTTTGAGTAAAGATGGAAACAAATTCCCACATTTAGGAATATACCGTATTAGGAAACTGTAAATTTTGTGGTATTTCTTTATTAATAAATAATTTTCAAGTCGTAAAACATTTCCAATGTGGCCATTGTTTCTCATTCTTTGCTTTTAAAACTGATCTTCTCACATCACTTTATCTCCATAGATATCATTAAAAATGTCCTTACAGTAGAATTGTTAATCAAGAACTCTCAAAAAAACCTTAAAAATCAGGAAGACTACAACAGACTTTCTAATTACTTAAGGTTTCATTTATCCCCCACAAAGTTTGAGTGTATTGCTGAAAAGAAATACCATAACAGAATATAACTTGCACACAGTATTAAACTTATCATCCCATAAACTTTCTGACATAATTACAAGTCTTAAAAAATAGAACTAAATTTTTGTTCCACCACAGCATGATTCCTGTACACCATATCTTGGCAACTGATGCAGATAGACTTAACCCTCTCCCTATGGTTATGTGAAAGTGCACGTCATGACATTTAGAGAGTTACATTCAAGATTTAATTACACTACTTTATTATTATTATTGTATATGAATAAACTTGGCATCAAAATGTAGTTGATAAACTACATTTTAAGTTCTAATTTTATAAGGAAATATTATTAACAAATCCTCAATCTCCCCTGGTATGAAATTTGTTCTCTAAGTCTTCCCTCTATTCTAATTTATTTACCACCCCCTCTGGGAAGTATAGAATCCAAATAAATTACTCATTATAATATAGCTATTACTAAGGCAAAGCATAATTTTATAGCCTTCAATCTTACTTGTTTACATAGTCATAAACCAGAAAATCAGACTCACTTGCTATGCTCACCTGTCACAGCTTCTCTTTTACAAATTGCCAATACTCCTCTCTGATGTTTCATACTATATCATTTATGACCGACAGAAAGCCAACGTTTTATTCTATCAAATGACATATTATATGACTATCTATTTTATCTTCAGGTGAAAGTTTCTCATGTGATCTATTGAGTAACAAGTTTAAGGTAAGATTTAAAGGTTCTCATGCCAGAATTAGAGAGCCAGGTAAATTATGATAGTTATAGAATATTGTTTGCTTTAGGCATGTTATTATTCTGCAATCTGACAAAATGACATATTATATGACTATATATTTTATCTTCAGGTGAAAGTTTCTCATGTGATCTATTGAGCAACAAGTTTAAGGTAAGATTTAAAGGTTCTTATGCCAGAATTAGAGAGCCAGGTAAATTATGATAGTTATAGAATATTGTTTGCTTTAGGCATGTTATTATTCTGCATTATTTAAGTAAATAAAAATTATCCAGTGTACTAGTACTATTAATATAAAAAAGCAGGTTTAAGTTTCATTAGCAACCAACAGAAATAAACAATAAGTCATAGGTGATATATTTCTTGTTTTCATGTATATATTCTTTATTATTATGAAAGTAACTAAAATGTAAAAATTAAAAACCTATTAAATTAAGTTATGTAAAATAATGAAAAATACTAAGAACAATTCTTCATGAGATATGTACAGAATCAGCTTGTGCATTATTTCATTCATTACAGTAACATGAGCTATGTGTTCACCAAGTGATTTACAACTTGTGTGTTTGGATTCTTAGTTAGACAGGGGTCAAAGTACAATAAAACAATAAAATTAATTATAAACAGATGTGTAGTGTTATGAGTTTTAACTATTCAGAATAAACAATTGTAGTTCTATGTTACAAGTTGCAGTCATTCTAGAAAGAAAAAAGGTAGTTTAAATTTATTTCATATTTTTTTAAGATGGTTACAAGATCTGTCAAATTGACAAAATGCATATAGAGTTAGGGTAGAGAAAATAACAGATAAAATATAAAATTTTATTAAAAAAAAAAGTTTGATATGTATTTAGGAGATTTTAGAGATTATCCGAATGAAATTTGACAATTTTTAGATGAAGAAAATTATTTTTAATCATAACATGAAAATCAGTATGCACTTGGAGCAGTCAACACTCTGACTCCATATGTTCACGGGCACATTTTTAGTAAAAATATTTAACTAAAATCAGATTCTTTTGTGTACAAAAGACTTGTAATGTTTACTGAAAGCTTGCCAAATTTTGTGAGGATACACAAAACATATTATGAGTTAAAGAATGGAAACTTTGAGCTTGTAGCAAGAGGGGTAAAAGTTCTCCCTGGACAATAAACAACAATATATTATGACCTAGCCACTGATAATCTTTGCCATACAGATCACTTTATGACAATCTACCTAGTGATGAATAGAAGAGCTATAAGAGAATTCAGAAGCTTAAATGATTGCATGATTATACTGGCTGATAAAAGTAATGCAGTTGTTCTGACTGACTCTAATGATTACAATGCCAAAGTACTAAATCTGCTAAGTGACTGAAACACTTATGAAATATTATAAACAAACCCACCAACCAAAACTGAAAGTGATCTGAATTAACATTTAAGTATTTTTAACCCCTTTTTTTAGCCTCGAGGCACAAAAGTGACTGCTAGCTATATGCTTTTGTAAAACTCAAACATTTCCCGTTTTTTTGTATTTCATATACAATCAATTTGGTGATAAAACATGATAGTCAATGAACCATTAGTCATGTTTTTTAACTTTTTAAATATATTTCCTGTTTATAAAAATAAATACCCAGTACAAGTAGATGAGTATTGTTATGCAGCTATGCATACCCACTAATGCAGTCTGTGGTTGACCATACTGGTGGCTGTTCTAGAGCTTACCTCTCATGGCCCTGAAGGGAAAGAGTTTTTGTATTCAAAACAAAACTACTGACCCAACTGGCTGAAAGAATGAGAAGATGGAGTCCTCATAACACCGCTTGAAGTTAAAATCCATTTTTGTGGTAGCTAGGCAGGACAGAGTCAGAAATCTAATAGCTTGTCTCTATATAATTACAATGTTTAAATATGTAGGCCTAAAAGAACACCTGTCTTACCGACAGATAACTTACCTGATAATAATTTTAATAAGAATTTCTTTGAATCCATCAGAACATCAGTTTAAATGCCAGAGGAGGTTTTTTTAAAAATAAACATTTATTATGTTTAAAACATATTTTTACTCAAGATTAGCCTTACAAAGCTAATAAGCTTGAAGGTTTAGTTAAGCTTGATAACAAGATATATGGCCAATTAGGGAATTTTGATAGTTGGAAAGTTTGGTGTACTAAAATTTTCACTAACTAATCAGACAACTCAAAATGCTAATTTTATTAACCAACATTACACTTAATAGCCTGAGGCTAGCAAAATACCACTAATTTCTATCCCTGTTATAATAACTTATGATGTTGAAAAGAAACATTCAAATTATATATGCCAAAGAATAGGTTAATTGACAAGAAAAGATAAATGCTGTAAGTGTGAAAAACATGAATATTATGTCAAAGAATGTGATAACACAATCTTTATGTTAAACCAAAGAAATGATATCTTGAGGGTGAGACTACTCCTCCTGTCCCATAGAAATAAGAAGTGTATTATTTAAAGAAATGAGTCAACAGGTTGATTGATAGGAAGTCTTGCAGTTTCTTGCTCGACATTGATTCTACAGTTACAATTGTTTGATCTTATTTGGTAAAGAAAGGTGGGAAATTGCTACCAGAGGTAAAGCATGACGGACTGATGCAAACAGCAAATGGTTATAAAGTTCCAGAAAGAGGAAAGTTGGAAGTATCTCTCACCATGGGAAACTTCTCTAGAAAACTTAATGTATGGTAAATTGAAACCAGGGAAGAGTGCATAGTACGAACTGACTTCATATGGATATACAGATGTGAGGCTGGACCAGTTTCAAGTGTCTTCATAGTCTATGACCAGGAAATCCCTATGCACTGTACAGCAATTACACCACCAGAAATTCAACTTCAAATAATAACAAAGATGGGCACACATGATAATAAAGACAACTGACCTAGATGGCAACAGAGCAGAATCTAGAAGAATAGGTATTCCAAGCAAAGATATTCTCCATCATGAACATCTTTAAAAGCACATCAACTGGAGAATGACCAACTGCATAGTTTCAGTAAAGACTTTGACAGAGATAAGTCAACCTGTAGAAGAGTCTCAGTTTCTTGTTGAAACCACTTCCAGAGTATCACCAGAGTAACAACCATCTACCCAGAGTAATTTATATTCATTTCATATTTTCAACTCTTCATTTTACCACAAACTGTTGATTTCACTACAGCCAGTGCAAAGAAAATAATGGATAAAATTTAAATTTCATTGAAAAAACACTTTTGATATCCATTTAGGAGGTTCTAGAGGTTATGCAAACTGTAATAAAAAAAGAAGGGTGTTTATTCTTAGCATGAAAATAACCTTAAATTAAGACTGACTCAATAAAAGCTTTGTAAGTTTACAAACAAATCTTTAGCAAATATACTTTTTAAAACAAATATGATTTTTTTGTGTACAACAAACTTTTCAGATTTACTGGAATTTACCAGATTTTCTGAAGATACAAATAATAAATTCAGAATTATAGTGAACAATAATTCTCCAATACAGGCATTGGTCCAATGGACGGACCCAAGCACATAGTGTTAAGTATCACATAACACTGGACAACAAAACATTTGCTACCGGAGAAAACTGAAGCCTAGAATGATTAGGGGTAATTTGATGGTGCTGATTTCAAAAAATGTAATCAGAATTTGTCCATCACATCAATATTTTATCAGCATTATGTAAAATACCATGTAATCAACTCAGTACAATAGATTTATGCTGTGAAATTAAGATTAATAATGTAGATGATTGATAAAACATAAATCATTTTATTTACAAGGTTTAAAAGTTTCAGAATAAGTTATTCCATCTTCAGCAAAATCTGAAAATCATGTTACAAAGATGATTATTGCTAAAATGATAATATATAATAACATAATCATTAGTTTACTTAGTTATTAAGAAAAGTGGTAAATGGATGAATGAAACAATATTTATATATATATTACACAACAGCTGAGTTAAGTGTGAAATTTTAGAACAGTTTTCGATCTAAAGAGCTTTGTGAATCATTAAGAGTTGGGCAGTTTTTAGCTATGAGTAGACTCTCTTTATATAGAGTTCCGGGTCTGATGATCCTGTGGTAATGATAGAGAAATTGTTAAATGAAATATTGTGACCCTTGGTTTCAGAATGTGAATGAGTGGCTGGGTTTAAGTAGTGGATGGGTGGTTCTGTTAGATATTCCTAAATGTTCACAGACTCTAGTTTTTAAGTGCATTTCGTTTTGCCAGTGTACATGACCTCACAGTCACTACACGTATATAGATGACATTTTCTTGCTGTTTTGACAATCAAGTCATGTTTCCAAGTTCCTTTCTTACCTTAATTTCCAACACCCAATATCAAATTCAGATCCAAACTCAAGGAAAATGATTCTTTACCATTCGAAGTTGTCAAGATTACCAAAGAAGACAAACACTTTTCTACCTATGTTTATCATAAAATAACTTTTACTGGCCTCTACACCAATTTCAATAGTTTTATCCCTAACTTCTTCAAAGGTAATCTGGTTATATCATTGTTAAACAGAATTTTTAATCTTTGTTCTAATTATTTTACATGAAGAAATTACCCTTCTACATAAACATGTTAAATAATGGCTATCCAATTGATTTTCTAACGAAGATTACACGCAATTTCCTAAACAACAAATTCCAACCACCAGTCAATGTACACACTGTCCCCAAATTTTCCCTCATTATCTCCCTTCCTTTTATAGGTTAGCAATCTCTATCAATTAAAAAACAACTCTCTTTCCTAATAAAAAACTTATACCCTCAAATTCAGCTTTGAATAATATGTAGACCTAGCCTCCACATTAAACACTTATTTCAGTACAATGATCAAGTACTTAAACTTTTATGTTCATGGCTTGTGTATAAATATACGTGTAGTGATTGTAAGGTCACGTATATTGGCAAAACGAAATTCCACTCAAAAACTAGTTTGTGAACATTTAGGAGTATCTAGAAAAACCAATCATCCACTAGTTAAACCAATCTACTCATCCATTCATTCACATTCTGAAACTACAGGTCAGAATACTTTATATAACAATTTCTCCATCATTACCACAAGATTGTCAGATCTTGAACTCTACATTAAAGAAAGTCTACTCATAGCTAAAGACCACCCGACCATTAACGACTTACAAAACTCTTTAGATTTAAAATTGTTCTAAATCTTCACACTTAACTCAGCTGTTGTGTAATATATATATATATATATATATATATATATACACATAAACATTGTTTCATTCATCCATTTACCATTTTCTTAACAACTATGTAAACTAATGATTATGTTATTATATTATCATTTTAGCAATAATCATTTTTGTAACACAGTTTTCAGATTTCAATGAAGATGGAATACGTTATTCCGAAATGTTCAAACCTTGCAACTAAAATATTTTATGTTTTATTAATTGTCTTCATCTTCATTATCAAACTTTGGTTTCCCCATCATGAGTCCACTGCTAGTGAAATTAAGATTACTTGAACAGTTTAAAAAAAAAAGGCATACATTTTTGATAACTTCAAACCTTGACTGTATTGTATTGGTCTGCAATTCCAAATATATTGTTCATAGTTTTTCCATGATACATTTGTAGTGAATTGCACCACTTTTGCTTCATTCCCAGTTCACCTGCTCTGTCCGGGATTCACAAAACACTTACATGCTCAGTTTGCTAGAACATTTGAGAAGTCCCTCAACTGATCATAAAATGGACAGAGTCAGATGCCTCTCACTCACTCAGTTGGCCACTTCACCTCATTTCACACACATGACTAATGTTTCTAGATATTCAGGGAAAACTAATCATTACATTAAATATCCATATATTGCATCTGCTGTAAAACCAGTATCTCGTGTGGATGGTCTTTCAGTGCTACATTCATCAGGAAACAGAAGAGTTATTCTGCGAAGAAGACAATGAATCATCTTCATCCTCTTCATCTAGTAATTCTATTCCTGTGGCACCTCAATGTAAGCTGCCTCATTTGATCACACAAGAAGAGCTAAATGATCTGATTTGTGACTTGTCTCTATTAAAGTAGCATGAGAACTTCTTGGCTCTCGTTTACAGCAATGGAACAAGATTTTCAATTTACTGAAGTCACCATCAAAGCCTTGCTTCTCACTACAGCATACAAGATACTTTGTGTTTCTGAACAAATGTTGATGCACTAATAGAAATATTACGTACTGAACATCATCCTCAAGAATGGAGACTTTTTATAGACTCATTTACAATTAGTCTGAAAGCTGAACTTTTGTACAATGGAAATACTAAGCCATCGATTCCTGTTGCTCATGCTGTGAACATGAAAGAAACTTATCAAAGCATGCAGATTATACTTGAGGCCATCAAATATGATTACCATAGGTAGAACATATGTGGTGATCTAACAGTTACTGTACTCCTGCTAGGCCTGCAGAATGAATATATCTAATGATGTTGCTTTTTGTCTCTGAGACAGCTGAGATGATAAAAACTATTTCAAACAGAAGGAATGGCCAACAAGTGAGTGACGCGCATGAATGGATTAACGAGATTCCCACTGTCCCTATCTACTATCTAGCGAAACCACAGCCAAGTGAACGAGCTTGGAGAAATCAGCGGTGTATTCTTTCCCCGCTGATTTCTCCAAGCCCGTTCCCTTGGCTGTGGTTTCGCTAGATAGTAGATAGGTACAGTGGGAATCTCGTTAATCCAGAAACAGAATATTGAGTATCAACCTTTAGTGAATCCTCAAAATGTGTTTCTGTCTCCACTTCATACTAAACTGGGACTCCTGAAGAATTTTATAAATGCCATGAACAAAGACGGTAATGGTTTCAAATATACGTTTGACAAATTTTCAAAACTAATTGAAGCAAAAATGAAAGGAGGTATCTTAGTTGGGCCACAGGTTCAGGAAGTGTAGGTGGATGATGGTTTTAAAACAGTACTTAATCAGAAAGAACTTGCTGCTGGAAATCATTCAAACTGGTTGCCAAAACTTTCTTAGGAAATCCCAGAGAAAAACAAAACAAAACATGCTGTGATGATATACCTGAGAACTACAGGAAAATGTGGTCTAGAAATTCAATAAAGACGCACTTCTTCCTCTCTCATTTAAATTTCTTTCCATATGATCTAAATGAGAGAGGAAGAAGTGTAATGAGTGATGAGTATGGTGAGTGCTTCCACAAAGTTATTTCTACAATGGAACAATGGAATGCTGTAATGATGGGAGGTTACTGTTGGTTCTTACAGTGTGAAACTGAGAACATACACAAAAGGTGCAACAAGTCAAGCAGCTATTTTATAACATGATATAATACCACGATGAAAGTTTTGAACATAGCCTGAGTGTATTTTCAATATATAATCTTATTGTACTCATTGCTTTTTTAAACTGGTACTACTATTATGTATTGTTTATGAACACTCTTAAATGCAATTTTCAATGAATAATTAGTTATTTTCAAGATACATTAGAATATTTTGAATAAATCTATCATAAGTCTAAAACTAAAGGTGATCAGCAATTTTCAACATGATTTTTAGAATCAGTATCATCACATTACTCAGAAACAGTCAAATTTTTTCTAGTAGCAGAGACAATTTTTTGTTGCTCATTGTAATAACAACCAAACTTAAGTTTCTCTTTTTTCAGTGCTTCTTACTGAGCTAGAACTAGTCATAATTAAACAGGATGTCCTGTTAGTGTACATATATTAATGACTTACTGTTAGATTGTTATTAGTCCATGTGTAGTAATTTCTAATAAACACAATTAGATGAGGGAGTTATTCAGCAATTAACATTTTCTGAGCAAACAGATAATAATGAATATTACCTTGCCATAACTTCTCTTTATGAAAGTTAACATTTTCTTACATTGAAAATGTATTTTCAATAAGTATTTACCTCCTCTCAGACAAAGCTTTCTCGATCTTCTTTCTGCTCTCTAAGCTTTGTTGAAAATATTATAATGCTCAGTGCATCAATCTATATACCCCACCAATTTTGTGCCACTATTCAGCATGTACATAGCATGTGATTAATCTCCACAAACTGTATTGTGCCACCTATGTTGCTGCAACTAGCTCCCTCTAGAAGAAAATGTTAAACACTGAAACCAAGTGAAAAGCGACTGTCCAGAATGAACTGGTGTGCTACAAGATTAAACCAAAGCACATATGTGGGGTACTGCACTACATCTGGAACAGATATACTCTTCACCCTTGAAACAAGAAATGAATCTGATATGGGCAGAAAAAAGGGATGAGCACAAGTGCAATTTGTTCAGAGATGTACAATCCGTAGTAAAATATCAACTGAATGAACTGTGTAGACACCCAACCTCAACTGGACAGATGAGGTTCCATAACTTGTTCTCAACATTAGGAGGTTGAGAATAAAAACAAATATAGCGTAACATAAATATAGTGACTAGGGCATGTTGATCATGTTACATATACTCATCAACCCCAATTGTAAGTAAACAGAGTGTCATACATCAAGCAACCAAAATTATAAATAGGAAGTTAGCAGTCAGCCAAAACTAAAGAAACCCCCAAAACCACTGTAGCAGCAAGAAGTACAACACTCTGAACTCAGCATTACAGAGTCATGGCATTGCCTCCACTCAACCATAGGAACAGGGCAATATCTGTAACCAGTAATAAAAGCAGAAATCTTAACTCACCCAACCATAAATGCAGGGAAGACACATCCTGCATCTGAAATTATGAGTGTACGTATGTCCCGTTGCTGGTATTACGAGGCAAAGTCCCCCAAAACATAGGAACAGGGCAGTGTCATCCCTAACCAACAGACAGCTGTCCACATGGGAAAAAGCATACATTGAAATTGAAAGAACAGAAACAAGCTTTTCCCTCTTCACCACCCTAGAGAATAGGAAGTGGTAATGTCTCCTCTGCTCTAATGGAAGAAAAAAAGAGGAAGTAAAAATGGTGGGGAGTCCGGAGGAACATCACACAAGAGAAAGTGCAATGGGTGTCTGTGAGTCCTTATTTTGAAAAGCAGACTGACCCTGATTTATTCAATCAAAGGGTTGGCAGGGATGGGCAGAAATCCCCTTCTGCTTTACTCAGGAAGTCCATGAGTGATGGTCCATCATTGAGTGAAACTTAGTGTTATCTAGAAACATGTATATACTACTGGGTATGCCAATAGTGGTTTTGTGAAACACCCCACATCTACAATGAGCATTATAGTGCAATTAGTAAATAGTGTGAATTTGAGGCAAAACATACCTGACCAAACATCACCTGCTACAGAATGGGAGCCCATTATCAGTGGTAAAAAAAAAGAGGGTCCCTGAAAATAAAACATAAATGAGAGGAAGTGATAATACTTACCCCAGTCAAAGACAAATGGATGTGTGTAGAATTGCCATGGGAGGGAGATGATATCCACCTGAGGAAGATACAGCCAGAATGTGCAGATAATGAGCAGATGAGCGACAAGAGTATTTGGAGTAATCCACATTCTGGCCTGAACTATCTTCTCCAATGGATAGCAACGTCAAGCAGCCAAAGACATGGTGAGATGACAAATTAGATGAGAAGAAATGTTGTGGAGAGGGCAACCTTCCATAGATAAGTCTGAATACACCAGCCTAATGAGTTGATGAGCAGAATCAGTAAGCATGAGAGGGGTTCCAGGGAATAAAACTGTAAGGAGCTAAACCATCTTCATGGGCAGCATAGGTTGTAGGGAGGAAGGACTGGTTTGAATATAGGATGACATAAGAGGAATAGCAGAGGATGTGGTTAACATTAATGGTATAAATATCTGATCGATGATGTCTGCAAGCAAGGAGGAGAAAGAAATAGGTCTTGAGGGAGAGATGGTATATAGAATACATAGACAAAGGTTCAAAGGGAGAATGGGAAAGGGCATAAAGAACCACAATGAGACCTCAATCAGGTAAATCAAAGGAATGTGGAGGACACACAACTTGAAAGGAGTGGAAAAGGAGGGAAATGACAGGGGAAGACAAATCCTTATGAAACTAAGAGAAATAGAAGGTGTTTAACAAGACTGCCCGACAGCTAGACACAGTTGAAATGGACAAGTCTTTGTCAAACAACCAGGCAAAGAATTGGGAAGGATGAGGAATAGAAGGGTGGGAAGGAAAGGTGCAACATGTGGAGTCAGTTCCTGGGTTGAAGCAATGAACTTGACAAAAACCATGTGTGAAAATGTGTGGTGATGTCTGGATGAACAATGTCCAAAGGAGGTTCATGGAGTAGAGACAACAAACAAAGGAAAGGGTAGAAGAGGTTGTACAAGTAAAGGTTGGAGCAGTGGGAACCATGTTTGCACTGCCCAATATGAAGCCATCAGTAGGACTAGACACAGAGTGGTTTGGATTAAGGATATAACTTTGGAGAGGAGTTGGATAGGAGGGTAAGCATAGATGTGAAAACCTCTCCAATCTTGACTGAATGAATCCACTCCAGAGGTAGCAGGTGTGGAATGGGAGCCCAAAAGGAAGGAAGTATGATATACCAGTGGGTGGCAAAGGCACATATGAGGTGTCCCCAACTGGGAATACATCCACCGAAAGATCTGTGGATTGAGGGAACACTCCATGGGGAGAATCTTGTTGGAACAAGATAATTGATCTGCAACCAGATTCAAGGAGATCTGGAATTTGAAAGCACAGAGACCTGAAATTGGTACAACCTTGCTTGGTGATAAAAGTGACCACTGTGGAGTTATCAGAGTGTACCATAACCACCCTACTCAGCAGGAGAGGAACAAAGTGGGACAAAGTGCAACAAACCACCATAAGCTCAAGTATGGTGATATGGGGAGAAGACCCCTTGATCCTGGGAGTCAAAATAAGTACTCCAACCCTCTGAAGAGGAGTCCACAAACAGATGTAAATCCAGATGAGGCAGAGGAAGTGGCAGCCCTGCTGTGGTCTAGTCTCTGTCTAACCACCTGGTCAGGTTGGATCCGAGCCAGGAAAGAGGAATAAAAGGGTGGTCAAATTGATTCGTGAAGAAGTTCCACCAATCTAGGAATGTCCACTGAAGGGAACACATAAGAGCCCTACCCATGGGAATGAGAGCTTCCAAGAAAGTCTACATCCTCTAAACAGGTAGAATGTCTTTAGCTGTGAGAGAATGTGTGGTGAGAGCCTTGTCAACTGTTTGCTCCACATCACGAAGACAAAGAGGAGAAGGCTGGGCCCAACTGAGATAGGAATGAAGGAAATCCCCAAATGAATGAGGAATTAAATGGAGGTAAGAATTGACTTCCCCTTTCATCAGGAATTCTATCTGTGATGTTTCTTGTAGAAGCAAAAGAGTATGGTCACTGAACTGTGAACAGAAAGAAGCAAGCAGTAGCCATTCATCCATGTAAAGACGAGTGCAAAGACTCATCAAATGAAGATGTTGGGTAAGAGCTTGTACTACCTAACAAAACATTGAAAGAGCCAAGGTTAGTACAAAAGGCAGGGTCCTGAACTGGAATACTTGACTTTGAGCAATAAATAACTATTGATGATGTGGGCACAGTGGGGACAAACCCGAATTGTAGATTACAAGAAGAAAATACGGTTTCTAGTATAAAGAACATAGGAAAAGGAGAAAATTTAGTTTCTAGAATAAAGAACATAGGAAAATGAGAAAATCTAGTTTCTAGTATAAAGTTTGTTTGTTTGTAATTAAGCACAAAGCTACACAATGGGCTATCTGTGCTCTGCCCACCATGGGTATCAAAACCCGAATTCTAGCATTGTAAGTCTGCAGACATACCGCTGTGCCACTGGGGGGTTCTAGTATAAAGAACATAGGTATAACAGAAAATTCACTTTCTAATATAAAGAACATAGGAAAAGGAGAAAATTTGGTTTCAAGTATAAAAAACATAGGAAAAGGAGAAAATCTGGTTTCTAATATAAAGAACATAGGAAAAGGAGAAAATTTAGTTTCTAGTATAAAGAACATAGATATAAGAGAAAATTGGGTTTCTAGTATAAAGAACATAGATATAAGATAAAACTGGGTTTCAAGTATAAAGAACATAGGAAAAGGAAAAAATTTGGTTTCAGGTATAAAGAACATAGGAAAAGAAGAAAATTTGGTTTCTAGTATAAAGAACATAGGACAAGGAGCTGAAGAAAGGCTCAGCCCTATGAACATGTCAGCAATCTAGCCAAAAAAAAAGGAAATTTAAGTCTTACACTGCCAAGAAGTCCGCAAAGTACGTAATTATAACAAACATACGAAATTAGCTACAAAAAGAAAACAATATCTAACTTACAATTCATCTAAATTAACTTAGAGTACAATGGATGCACAATATCTAACTTATCGAAGTCCAAGCATTGATGACATGAAATACATAAATCTCCTGTTTGTGAATAAGGACAAAGCCACACAAATGGCATCTGAGCCAAGCCTACCACAAGTATATCCACCATATGTGAAGTGTACATGTTGAGAAATGTACCACAGAACCACTGAGAGAACTGGAAGCAGTATGAAGAGAAGAACAAACCTCCACCAAAGGAGAAGAAAACTAGCAAAATCACTCACGTCTCAAATAAACAGTAAAAACAGAACATGCATCAACTGACGACCTGATTAACTCTTTCACAACAGCTACCGCTTTAAACACTTTTCTGTGCAAGTCACTGTGTTACATTCAAAACTTAATTAAACACCTTTGCTATCCATGTATGTGAATGAAATTACCATTATAATGTATGTTATGATTTGAAGTTTTATGTCATATAAGTTTTAAGTTCTTTATTTCAAAAGAAACTTTTTAAAATGCTGCTTAAAACTTTGGGTGTATTGTCACGTGACCAACAAGCAACAAATATTCTCTACTTTGGCACTCTATATACATCAGCATTTATATATTGGCAGTCAGGTTTCTTAACACTTTTGCTACAGGCATCTTTTTCTGCACGTGTCATGAAGGTTTAGTGAGTTACATTCAAAATTTAATTAAAGTACTTTATTATCATGGTATATGAATAAGCTTGGCATAAAAATGTAGCTAATAATCCAAATTTTAATATTAGTTTTAAGTTCTTAATTTTATAATGCAACATTACAAAAAATCCTCAATTTCATCTCATATGAGAATTGTGACATTTGCTCTACAGGTATCCCCCTTTTCTGTAATTCACTTATCATCCCTCCGAGAATGTTGTCATTGCTCAGAAAAAGCATACATTTTACAGCCTTCAATCTTATTTGGTTAGAGAGCCCTAGACAAGAAAATCAGACCCCTCTTGCTGTGCCCACCTATCACATCCTCTCTTCCATAAATTGCCAATAGTTCTCTCTGATGTTTAATCCTATTATTTAAAACCAATAAGAAAGCCAAGGTTTTACTTTATCAAATGATGTGTTGCACTATATTGTTTTTTGTATAAAGAGTCTTCTATTTCACTTCTAACCAAAACTTTATTCCCATGGGAAACACAACAAGCTTAGTTGAATTTTTAACAGCTCTTATCACATAGTTAGAAAGGCAGAAAAATTGTGATAGTTATGGGGCATTGTCTGCTTTTTGCATGTTATTATTCTGTGTTCTTTGGTGCACCATTTAATTAAATAAAAATTATTTAGTGCAGTAGTACCATTAGTATAAAAAAGTAGGGTTAAGTTTCATCGAAAGTCAACAGAAAAAATAAAATAAAGACCTAGGTAAGTACTATATTTCTTGTTTTTCATGTGTATTCTTTACTTATTATTATAAAACTAATTAATGTGTAAAAATTAGAAACTTTTTACATTAGATTAGGTAAAATAAAGAATAATAACAATAACAAAAAATTTTCATGAGGTATGCTCAGGAGCAACTCGTGAGTAGCCTGTGTTTTATGTAATTCAATAAAGTTATGTGAGCTACATGTTCGCTAAATGATTTACAACTTATGTAGTGGAATATTAGTTAGACATGGTTGAAAGTTCAAAAAATAATAAAATTTAAGTATAAATATATATATACTGTTATGAGTTTGAAGCTATTTATGATAAACAAATGTAGTTTCATGTTACAAGTTGAAGACATTCTAGAAATAAAATAAGGGTAATTTAGATATATTTCAAATTATTTTTTGGTGGTTACGAGGGCAGTCAAATTGACGAACCTCATACAGATTTAGGGTAGAGAAAATAAAAGATAAAATATAGTTTTACCAAAAAACAAAGATATGAAATATATTTAGGAGGGTTTTACAGATTAGACAAATGAAGTATTTTTCTTAACACGAACATCATATTGCACTCTAAGTAGTCAACAATTTGACTTTATATATTCATGGAGAAATATTTAGTAAAAATACTTCATTAAAAATTCTGATTTTTTATCTGTAAATGACTCTTAATAATTACTAAAGGCCTGCAAAATTTTGCAAAAATACAAAAAAAAATGTAAGAAATTATAGTATGGAAGCTATAAAGGTCAATTCAACTGAGCTCATACTGAGAGAGAGAGAGTCAAGAAACTAAAAATGGCAAGTTTTGGCATAAAACCAAGGTGCAAAATGTAAACTTTTAAGATCATCCCAGAAAAATCTTACTACTTCTACAAAATTAAGTGAATATACCAAAAACTTCTGGGTTTCTGGAGTAGCTGAAACATTTATGTCCCTGTTTATTAAATTATTTGAGCATAGTCCTTAAGATTTGTTTCCTAATTACTGTAATTTATCTAAAGATGTGTTATTGGTTGTTATTTTTATTGAATTTTGTACAGAACTACTTGAGGGCTACTGACATTAGATGTTCCTAATTTTGAAGTGATAGACTACAGGGAAGGCAGTGAGTCAACATCACCCACTACCAAAGAATAGTGGGTTTGACTATCACATTTTAATGCCTACACGGCTGAAAGGACAAGCATGTTCAGTACTGGGAGTTGAACTCATGACAAGTCAAATTCTTTAACCATAAGACTGTGCTAGACTGAAAGATATTTTAAAACTTTGAGAATTGACATTAACAATCTGCCCAGAAAGTCAAGTTTGTTATCTCTGCATAACTGAAACTCACTTGCATTTGTTACTGTTCATTGGAATCACTGATTGCATGAACTGACTATTCTTGCAGACAATTATCTTTCTTATATAAATCTGAATCCACAAGAAACAAATATATAAAAGAAATTCTCATTCAATAAAATATGAGAAGCCCAGCAAACCTGGTTCATCAGGTTTAGGGTCCGGTAGTTCTTCCTCTCCTTCCTGCAATCCTTTTCCTCGTAGGAATGACAAGTCAAGAATGTCTGGTACATCCACTGATATATCTATGAAACATATAAACAAAAAGTTACTAAATTCTAGCATGACAGTGAAGTATTGTAGGTAAATGATAAATTAATCATTTTTCTAATAAGAAACTCAAGATTTGCCTGCTAGATATGTTGAGAACTTGAATAATCTCCTTTGTTATTAAATATATGGAAAGCAGTGAGATTTATTTAATCAACCAAGTTAAGTTATTATTCCCTCTTAAGAAATTGAAGACTGCTTATCAATAGTATTTCAGTACATCTAAGCTGTATTCAAGTAATGTACATGAAAGATAGTTAAAATTTGTTTGTCACTTTTCACAACTCTAAATAAACTTTGAACAACTGTACTTGGAAGTTTTTTGTCCATGCAAAAAAAAACAACAAAAAAACAGGCCTATCCTAATATATATTGGGTTTTATATATGTTAAAAGTAATTATGATAGTCTAATGTTTTAAAAAAATATGGGCTTAGTTGAGTAAGGAAGCATGTTATACTAATATATAGGTAGGCAAACATTCCTACACCAACCCAAAACTAAAAATGAAGAGACTGTTTAGAAAATACAGAAATCATTAAAACAAATGAACTCACACTAAACCGTGTTAATGGCCCTACCAACATTAGCCGTACTTGGCAATGTTCATTCACTGCTCAAACACTTGATCAGACTTGTCTTTTACTTATATACCATCACCTGCTGAGATAATTTCCATAACATTTAACCCTTGTGTCTTTGTAATTATATATAAGCCTGTATTGCTTATTACAGATCATACCTGAAGAAGACAGACCAATGTTTTGTTGAAACATGTGGTATGTTCCACCATCAATAAAACTCTTATTTATGCTTATAAATCACTGTTTGCCTAGCTATTAAAATATGAGTTTATCTGGATTTTGTCACCATTAGAAGTGTTAAATGTCAAAAGCTATCTATATAATGAAACAAGCAGACCCAAAACTCATAATATAAATTATTAAAAGCTAGTGGTTCTAAACCTTTTTTTTTCTTTTTCTTTTCTGATGGGTCTCCACAAACCAAGGACAATCTTGCAGACCCCACACTCAGATAGGTCTATTCATAAAAGCTGGTCATACAGGGTATAAAAGCAACACTGATACAAACATGAAAGTTAAGATTTTCCTAAACTGAAAACATATTTCCAAAAGATACTTACCTCTTTTCATAAAAAAAGCTTTCTTGACTTATACAGCTCTTTATCTGTGCAAATTTTCATTCATCACTACCCTTGCTACTTCCACTTATTACAACACACTAACATGCAAATGATCATGCAGCAACCATCCACCAACAGGAGTGTGACACTACCCTTATCATAACTAGTACCCTCTCTAATCATGCATATGTTAATCACTTCAAGATTGGTCATCACTAACCAAAGCAACTCACACTGGAAATGGGGAGGATGGGTGGGAAATGCAAGAGGAGGTAAGTATCTATCGGAGGTACATTTTCAGTTTAGGAAAATGTTAATTCCTGACACAATATCTTACCTCCACTCACAAAAAGCTGAAATCCAACACTGAACTGGTGAAGGGCCAGTGAGACGATGATCCCCTTCAAGAAACACCCAAAGGAAGCCCATGAGGTGGTGTAGAGTGGCTAGGGCACAACATATCATACATGGGAGTTCGACCTCAACCATCACCTGGCTGAATCCGGATTGTACATCATGTCAGTGGTAAAAAGATAGTCCTCTACCTTTCACCTCAAAAACAGGTACCAGCATGGAAGAGGGCCTCTTGTACCAAGAACCCATTTCTGCATGTGTGCACCTCCAACACCAGATGGTAGGAAGGAGAGCCCAGGTGAGTGTTCATCTCCAGTCTAAAAGCTGACAGCAATGGGAATTTTTTTGTCCAGTCTATGGTAGGAAGAGAGTACCCAGCCTTACATATGTGAGAAGTCATTTGTCTTGTCCAGTTACAACCAACACCAGATCTGCTGGGAACAGACATTCAGTGGATCTAGAAAGAGGAACCACAAATTTGGGTTTGCATGTCCAGTCGAATACCTGACATCATTGGTAATTTATCATCCAGTCTTTGGTAGGAGGAGGGTACCAGCCAAACACATGTGAGAACTTATGTGGCTGGACAATCTCCAACCAACACCCAGTCCAGGAGAACTGAAGGTAGGAAAGAGGGTGTCTCAGTCAGAGGGACAAACTACTATATATATATATATATATATATATATCCAACACCTGGCAGCATCTGGAATTCCACACCAGGTTCATGGTAGGAAGGAAGTCACACCATTGCCACCTGTAGAATGCTACTGCCCTACTCTTAAACTGAGTGGCATTGTGCACACTCTGAAGGACAGGCCTCCATGATCCACCACTTCTGTGGCTAGGAATTGATCAGTGGCAAGGGCTCCCATACTCCACTAGAAGAAGGGAAAGTACATTGGAGAGTCCAAAGAACTGCAGCACCTATTTTGAAAAGCAGAACGATCACATTGACAAAGTGCATCATGCAATACTTGGCGGCATCTGGAATTGTACATCAAGTCTGTGATAGAAAGAGCTTCAAATGCCAAGGATCATCATATATGGGCAGCAATCCTTGTCTGCTTTACTCATTTAGCCTATGAGCGTACAGTTCGGGGCAAACATAGTTATGAAGCAAAAGACTGCAAGGTATACCTACAAGGAACACCCCATTTCAACAGTGAGTGTAAGATGATCTGGATATGTGTTACAACATTGTATTTTGAAAACAATGAGAACACACTGACAGAGTCAATCAACCAATACCTGGCAGCTTCTGGAATGGTACATCAGGACCGTGGTAGGTAGAGTCTCAACATCAGTCATCTAGCATGTTCACAGGTCATACCGTGTAGATTCAAGACTATGTATACTTGGTCAAACAACACTCACCATACAGTGAGATACAAATATGCAATAAAGGGCCCTACAAAGAAAAAGAACAGAGTACTTTCCACCACAGACAAACAGTTACAGCATTGGTGATGTCCGCCCAAGGGACATGGTAAGATGACAGACCTGATTAGAAGAAAACATGAAAAGGGTGACAATCATCAGGAGAAAGGAAAGAAAATGCTAGACAAATTCAACCTAGAAGGGTAATGGGAAAAAGGTCATGGAAGAGGTGAGTATTTCACTGAAGAAACAAACAAACCATGGAAAGGAGCAGTATGTGTCATATACTGTCAGACTGACCTGACCCAAAAAATGGGGTGGGTGGGATTAGAACAGTTATAAAGATGAGAAAAGGAGGGAAGGTCACTGTACTATGAGACAACAGGGAAGATGAATGGAATTAGAGGACCAGGCATACTGATAGGACTTTCAGAACCCATGGACCTCCAAAAGTAAGCAAATTGAAAGAACCTGGCTCCACCAACCCCCACCTTAGAAGGATGGTCTAAGTAAGACAAGTATGGGCAATTGTAACTAAATTTTCAAGGTCTGATCTCCACTATGTGAGAAGTGACACTAAATGCTTAGAGTCCAAATAAGGGAAGTTGAATGATTATAATCAAAAGCATGATCGTCCACAGTACATAGTGGTCAAGGCATACGGACTACTGAATGCAAATATCCCCCCAAATGTCTCGTATGAATCCCAATATCCAGGGGAGGAAGAAACACTAAATAATGACCCAAAGGCTTGTCTCCGAGAATTGCAGGCGTTGAACATAGGAAATGGGAGATAAGTACAGTACATAATATTCCTGAATAACAAATCCACCAAAGGGGAAAAAGGTCTGGGCAAGACCCCCGAAATGACACATAACTAAAAGGCATATTCAGGAGGGGGAAAAAGGCTATCCAAATCCAAAACTAAAAGATCACTGAAAAGATTGTGAGAACAATCATCAGTGTTTTTTTGATTATTGTATGAAATTGGTCAACTCCTTGCGGACCAGAGCCGTCACTTCATAGGTAGAAAATCATTGGACGTGGTTGGTAATTCCGCTAACCACAGTAAGAGCAGTCCCATTCATGATCACCCCAAACTGTGAGTGCATAACTCCCAAAATTGAAAAAGAAGAGAATAGAAAAAATAAAATAAATCTTAAATCTCCAAAAAACAGAAAAAAAAAGTAAGATAAATTAATTTCATGAAAGTAAAAATGTGTGG
>NW_013667406.1:62969-72527 GCF_000517525.1 Limulus polyphemus
AAGATAAATTAATTTCATGAAAGTAAAAATGTGTGGATTAATTGAACCATGAGTGAAAAACGTCTATTCAGTATGACTGGAAATCATGAAGTGCTAAAACGTGCATGATTAAAGAGGGTGCTGGTTATGATAGGGGTAGTGTTGCACTCCTATTGGTGGAGGGTTGCTGCATGATCATTTGCATGTTAGTATGCAGTAATAAATGGGAGTAGCAAGGCTAGTGGTGTGCAAAAAATTGTGCCAATAGAGGGCAGTACAAACCGAGAAAGTTTTTTGTGAGAATCACTGAAAATCTTGTGAGGACACTCATCAGCGTGTTCTGATTATCTTATGAAATTGGTCAACTCCTGGCAGACCAGAGACGTAACTTCATGTAAAAATACATTTCAGATTATTTCAGACAGAAGGCAGAATCAGAAACTGTCACTTCTGATTTGAATTCTACAATGGAATAATTTTTACAAACATTAGGCCTATTGGTTCCACTGTTTTGCAAGATTTTGGAGCTTGACAGAATAACAATAGGTGCTTTCTGTACCACATAAAAAAAAGAAAAATTTGCATAATTTTTATCTTCCACTGTGTTAAACCAAGCTAATTACTTCTGGTATTTAAAAACGTCTAACTGGCAATTTCTTATAGCAGACAAAAGATACATCTGAAAGTTATAATGTTTCCTATACTGAAAATGTATATCTGATAGGTACTTCCCTCTTCTCACAAGATTAGCTATTCTCCTCCAGTGCTGCCTTCTATAAGCAAACTTTCTTCTTTACGCATGCCACAAGCTTTCTGCTCCCCCTACTGGAATCAAATGATTCCAACATGTCTCTTAAGCAAATCATCATGCATCACTTCACCACCAATAGGAGCATGACATACGTGACTCATGTGACTGCCTCTATCAAACTATCACTTCGAAGTTTGGCAGAAAATGTAAACACTGGAAGAAAGTTGGAAGGAAGGGTAGGAAGTGTGAGAGTAGGGAATTACCTATCAGAAATACATTTTTAATATAAGAAAATTACAACTTCTGATACGGTACTTTCCTTCTTTCACAAGATTAGCTAGAATCCCTCACTGATTAAGTGGAGGGACAGAAGTACCCCCCAAAAGTGTCCAAAGGATACCCTTGGAAATGAGTTAGTCAGATCCAAAGATCTGATGAGGGGGAACTGCACCACTTCTGACCAAGTAATAATACCATCTTCACCTCAAGTTCAAGAGACCGGAGGGAATCCAGAATCACTCTGACTCCAGAACATGACATGTGAGAGCTTTGAGATATCGATTCTGGGACCCGACATCCGGCATCAAAAGGATGTTTATTAAATATATATCAAGTCCCCCAACAGCGAAACAGACCGGAACCATCCAAAAATCAATAACATCCTTGGAATAAGATATACAAGGGATAGCAAAAAGGACAGAAATGGAACAATTCCCTTTACCTTTGCTGTGACCTACAACACAGAAGGAGTATAATCGAGGAAGGAATTTAGACAACCATATGTGAGGACTTAAGTTGATTGGTTCTACTCTACATCCAAAACCCAACCACGGGGGACTGACATCCACGTGGGAGTAGGATGAGGGCTTCCAATTGAAGGGGTGAACTGCAATTTGACGTCTCACTCTTTAGTGATTGTATAACGCATAGTGGAGGATATTACGTCACCTACACCCACATAACACCACCACCCTACTCTGCACTGAATGGTTATAGCCATTTTTGTGTGGAACCCATTCAGGAGGGTGCCTCTATAGTCGATAGCCCAAGCGGCATGGAACTGGAAAGTGATAAAGAATCCCATACTCTACTAGAAAAAAGAGAGGGTGAGAATGCATTGGAGAGTCCAGAGGAACATCATCACCTGAGACAATGCAATGGTTGACCTTGAAACCCTATTTTGAAAAGCAGACCATACTGATTTATTCAATACAAGGCATGGCATGGATGGGCAGTTATCCCCTTCTGCTTTACCCCAAGCAGTCCATGGGTGGTATGGTCTGAAATGGGTAAGTTTATGAAGTAATTACATCATGAGGTTATTCACCTATAAGCAATCTTGTAGAACACCCTATCTCAACAGTGAGCATTGCAAAGCCATGGAAGTTAAAGCATGAGTCAACAAGGCTGTACAAAGTGGGATTCTTATAAAGAATAAATGAAGCAAGGGCCCCTGGTGTGAAAACAATATATATATATATATATATATAAACTTACCCAGTCAAAATTGCATTAAAGCTTGAAGAATGGCCACAAGTTGAAGGCAAAAACTCGACGAAGAAGAAACTGCAATATGGTGTAAATACTTGGAGATGAATATATTAGGTGTAGTCCTCATGCCCAATTGTAAGATTTCCTCCAATGGCCAATGGAGTCCAGATTCAAGGGAAAAGGCGAGGTGTCGAATTTGATGAGAAGACACACTGAATAAATTTCAGTGGGAAGAAGACAAGGAGAAATAAGCCAATTGAATCAAACATTGAACCTAATTGGTAAGGGTAGAAGGAGATAGCTCACAAATAGAGGAAGACCGCCAAGGGTTAAAGAGTCGGAAATGAGCCCCAATTGAGACAAACAGGCAACAAGATTGAAAAAAGTAAACAGTTTTTGTACTGATGCAACTCATGACTCCAAGGACTCAGGGATCATGTCAAATACGTAACACCACAAAAATGGAGCCATGTGTAAATCCCAAAGATGCTGGTAAATGTATGCGAGTTAAAGTTGCATCATAACTGAGAAGGCCCAGCAACAGAGAAACCATGTATGCAAAGCCAGAGCCAAAAACAATAAATGAGCCAACATGGAGGAAAGAAGGGAGAGGATGGCACCAGAAAACCCCTCAGGATTTCAGTGGAGAGCCTCAGAGATGAGATGGATGGTAGAGAGATACCATAAAAGAGTTGTGAGGCTAAGACAAAGGCAGGAAAATTGGACATGGGTCAGACTTACAGAAGACTTGGGAACCACCCCTGAAACAGATAAAATAGAACCTAACAATTGTTGGTCTGGAAAAGGGCAGTCTGCACGACGATATGCAAGAGCAAGCTGATCCAAAGCCAGTGGGGGGCGAGGCATGCTAATCCCATAACTTAATTGCGAAGCAAATTGGTCAGCATGTATCCGAATATCAGGGATGTGAAGATTGGTCATGTAGTAAGAAAGGATGCAGTTCATAGAAAATAGGGGCATGGGATAAAACATCACATACCTGAGAAACGAAACCGAAAAAGACCATATTAGGCCTAACTGACTCCTCAGGGGCAAAATCTGGAGGAAGTAGGGTGAGGTCCATAGATAGAGGTTGACCTATGTAACATTTAATCTCCCTGCGAATAAACACCAATAAATCTTCTGCCGGGTTGCCTGCACTTGATACCTGTGACATAGTGCTAGTTGCAGATGTAACATAACTTCAGAATTCATAATCAAGAAGATTCAATCAAAAACGAAATTATTAATAATAATGAGATTGTAGTAAACTAGGGTTAAATTAATGTGAAGAAACAGTCTTAATAAACTTGGAAGCAAGTAAATGAAAACCACTTCGCGAGTATACTAAAGTTGAATGTGAAACTGGTAACAAACAAAGGAACATGTCCAAGCACTGTGAAACAAGAAATGATAGTTTGATAAAGGCATATAGAGGGAGTCGCATGAGTATGTCACGCTCCTATTGGTGGAGAATTGATGCATGATGATTTGCATGAGACACATGTTGGAATCATTTGATTCCAATAGGGGGGAGCAGAAGGCTTGTGGCATGCATACAAAAGTTTGCATATACAGGGCAGCACTGGAACAAGAATAGCTTATCTTTTGAGTGCAGGGAAGTACCATATCAGAATGTTATTTTTAAACATACAGATTTTAAACCTGTAACAGATCAATTAAGAGGAATGTGCAAAAAAACATCTGCAGTCTAGTGTTATTTTCACCATGGAAATGAAACACAATATAATGTTTCGGTAAATATTGTAAAATACAGCTACATTTATGATAATTGCTATGGATAAAGTACTTGGTATTCATCAAAGTCTCTCTCTCTTTTCAATCCTGTACCATATCTTTTAGGTTTAAAAATGGATAACTCACTCTACCCCATGTTTTTGTTTAAAATAGGACATAAAACTTCGACTTGAAAACTAGTTTACAATGTATAATTGTGTTTTATTTCTATATAAACTCACAATAGTTATAAAATTAAAAAATTTCAATTGTGAAATGTACTGGCACTGATTTATTTATGATCCTGAAGTGTTTATATCCTATTAAGGTTATGTAACATCAAAAATTCAAAACAAAATTATTCATGTAAAAAGACTGTTCTTTGCTCTTAATGAAAACTACAAAACACACATATTAAGGGGAACATAAACAAATTTTTGGCAACTTCTGTATTAATGACTGATAATACTTTTTAAAAAATTTATCCTGTAGTAATTGCACCAGGTTTTCTCATTTTCAGAGCAGCTTATGGTCACTATATTGTTCAGTTCTATGTCTAACTGATAGAAAAATTAAACAAAAAAACTATAAACAATATCCATGAAATTTGGTGGATATCTTGAGAATTTTGACAAAGCAGAGAAGTTCAGGCCTGCAAACACAAGTCTCTTGTCTGTGACACTCCATCACATAGACTCCACTATCAAGGTTTAACTTCAAGGGAATAGTTTTGTAAAGCCTTCTGGGTGCTCCAAATGACCTTCATTCCTCTGTCTCCTGAGTCAATGGCAACAGAAATGGCCTGTAGAGAATGTTTGTGATAGAAGTGAAAATCCCACATTCAAAAGACTGCCCCTTACCATCTTCCCTTGGCTCATGGCCTACCTTTTAACAGTCAATACATTCTTCAACAAGTAGAGAATATCATCTCTTTTCATGTTCCTGGGGACATTTGCTGTCTTCTCAATATCCCAATGTGGTTGCCACCCTTCTCATCAGTAATTCACACTCATAATAGTGAAATCCTGGCCATGGCACTAAAATTTCCTACACCTTCCTTCTAAACGCTGTGGTATGTGGAATTTCAAGGATTTCTTTCAAAGCAGAGAAGTCCAGGCCCAGAAAAACAGGAGGTTCATGGATCTTGTATGTGTTTCCCAATGGGTGCTATGGTTGGGCCACAAAGAATGAGACAGAACACAGTTGTATAAAGGGAACAAATATTTAATGAAAATCTTCACAGTTCACAATGCAAATAACAATGCACAATCATACAAAACAAAGCAACACTACTGCAATACACTTTATTTATGGTAGCCAAGTTATTTGTGTGTGACCAAAAATGGTGGTGGTCAAGCAAGGGAAATGAAAACTTTATTGAACAATATGCTCTTGTTAGTGTGTATTCTTTCTCCTGTAACTTGGATAGCATACAAAAGAGAATCAATAAAAGAGAGACCCCAAGTTAAAATGTAGCACAATAAAATCAACCTTCTCTTTAGCTTCTGCAAAATTCAAGTTTCCATTCTGATTTCACCACAACAATAATATTTCATATTTTAAATATAAATTCAAATGAAGCTTGCACAAATGAATATGATACTTAGCCTTAAAGCTGCATGAAAAGTTGAGTTCTTGAAAAGTAAAACTACATAAAAAGAAACACAAACCTTTAACCAGCAATAAAAAGTGAGAATTTTATGAGTTCTGATGAAGTTAAAGAAACACTGTGAAAACACTGTTCAAGTACAAATGAAACTAATTCTGTTATTATATGTATGTAAAGTTCTACATAAATCCCCTTAAAATTTATATAGATGAAAATCTATGTACAATCTCATACAATCTGCTCAAAATGTGTTTGTTTTAAATATGCCAATAAACCTTCAAGTATCTGACACAAGAAAACAGTAATTGGTGCCTATAAGATCAGTTGACCAATGGACAGTGAAAACCACATTCGAGTCTACCTGCAACTACTTTCTGAGTTGCCAGCAAGAATACCTTGGTGTGCTAATTAAAAAGCAGATATTATTCCTGCAAAAGAATCAGACAAAAAGGTGCCTAATCTCCATTTGACCCAATTAGCCCCAGGGAGAAAGTTAAAAGTTGGAAACTTGCTTGAGTAGTGCTATGTTTCAACCTTTTAAACCAGAGATAAAAACATAAAAAATCTGTGAATTTAACTTTTAAACTAAAAATAGTAAAAAAAAGATGTAGTACAGTCCAACAGTACAGTAGCAATAGTTGTTTACAGAATTAAAATATTTATTAACAAAGAAAGCTTACCTAACTTCTTTGGCACCCAATCATCAGCTAAGGTGAACTTTTTAAGCTGTATCATCAGGTAATCAGGAAAGGTTTTAATTGTAGTTGTCCTAGCAAAAAAATCCCCCAAAAAATTGAAGTGGAAAAAATAATACATATATATATATATATATATATATATACACACACACACATACATTACTACTGTTAAGAATAAACCAACATTAATGTAAAACAGAGAAGATGCATGTATTACAACTAGGTTCATACGACACTACAAAATCAAAGCACTTATTAATCATCTCACTAATAAATATGAGCAGATCAAAACTAGAAAAATAATCAGTATTGTAAGAGCAGATTTTTTTATTGAAACCTGGCAACAATTTATAGAATATATAATGCCAGATTTTCTTCATAAAAACTGTTACTAGTTGAACCAATATATTAAGAGTCCGCTCAATATGCAACACATAAACTCACCAAAAATAATGTTTATGGATCTTTACTTTTAATAGCATGTGTATGAATGGATTTTACAACAGATTAATAAGCAAGATATTAGTAAGTTGAGGGCAACTGTTTTGTCATTGTAGTGACTAGTCTTAGCCATAACAAATCTTGTACAGAAGTCTTATTTGCTGTTCATTCTTATATTTTTCATAAAGCCAAAACTAGATGCAAATATATATTTAGAATTTTTTTACTAGGATTCATGCAGTTGGTTAATTTTTTCCACTGTGAGATAGAAAAAAAAATCAAGGGATTTCAGTGACACCTCCCAATTCTAGAAAGAGTTAATAAAGACAGTTTCAGAAAAAAGCACAAACAGTATATCTGTATTTTATACAAACGAATCATGTTTAATTAATGAAATTTATGGACTTTTATAAAAATTCATAAAGCTTTCATAAAGGTTATTTATTTCTATTCAAAGGAAGTAGTATTATAATTACTAATTGAGTAAAAAAATCAAACTTCAGAAAGAAAAAAAAAGAAAATACTTATAAGTTTAATATTACAAATTATTCAATGAAATCATCATCATTTTTTCCATTTGTGTTGGAGCTATAGAGTGATCTATCTGCACTGTGCTCACCATTGGAATTAAACCTCATTTTATTGCACCATATGTTATCAAGCTTACCACTGAACCACTGGGGCCTATTGTTTGTTTATACTTGCACACATTTTTCACTGCACTACAGGTTACATTCTGTGCCATCACTACATAATGTCATTGCTTTGTATATTCTAACTTTGATAATCAAAGTAGACTTTGCATAAAAGCCAGGGGTCAGAAGGCCTCACGCAGCCCCCAGAGACTGGATTTTTGGATGCTCTGTGATGCTATCTGGGCACATTTTGAGGCCTAATTGTGAATTCACTTAGGAGAGTGAAAATTGAAATAAAACACTCCTGATATAGATTAATGTTACCCTACATCTTGATTGATATAGTGATGCATAGACTAACTAGTCCTAAGTCACTGACATTAAAGCTAACCTTAAAAATTAGATACACATGATAGGTCTAAGCCTAGAGATTGATGGTAAACTTAAAACATGCATTGCCAATAATGGTAATTGCACCAAGGTCTGCAATAGATCTAGACCTAGGGCCTACAAGGATTGCTTGTTTGTTTGTTGTAAAGCACAAAGCTACACACTGGATTACCTGTACTCAGCTCACCATAAGTACTGAAACCTGATTTTTAGTGTTACAAGCCCACTGAGCCACCAGGAGGTAGTCTACAAGGAATCTCTTATTTTTATACGTGACATTTGATTTTCTAATGAAGTCACGTAGAATGTGCTCAGTGGGACTACCCTTCCATTGCAATTTAGCCAAAATTTTCTGATATCAATAGCTTTTTTCTCAAGCCAGGCCTAATTCTATTTGTTCTTCACTGATGCACTTATTTCCTGCACCCTGTTTGAATTTTTTTTTTATCTTGATAAACTTAATCAGCACAGGGCTCATTGTCAATATTTGTTCTGCCATTTGGCACATGCACTCAAGCATTTAACAGTTAACCTTTACCCCAGTGAGCTAGGCTTACATGTTCAGAAAAACAACACTGGCGTCAGTTTGGGAAGCCCATCACATGACAAACATTCCTAATATTCTGGCAACCGGCAGTGAAAACACGACCAATGACAGAAAAAGCCGACTGATTTCTAGAATACACTCCTGGTTGTAATCTGTGTTTTAAGATAGTTTGTTGAAATCCTTACAAGTCATCATAATTATATGAAGATACATAGTGTTAGCGAGTGGAGATTCCCAGCCATAATTGCTAGCTTATTAATATTTACCACATGAGCTAAACTTATTTAATGTGCACTTAACCCCAAACATGAACATAAAAACCATGTATTTATAAGCAACATGGATGTTTAAAATGAACTAAACCACATAACTGTTACAATGGCTACTGTACTTGAGAATGCTATTCCACAAAATAAAATTGAGGAACTCCAAAATATTGCAGAAAAAAGCTCATGTCCCTATGTGATATATAAATAAACTACATATTTACCTTCTTATATGAAAATATTAGGTCATCAAGAAATTAATGTAGCTTTTTTTAGATGAAAAAACTTGAACAACTTATATATCAAAACAAAACATTTATTAAATGAAATAATCTCCATTATTATCGATGATACTTTCCATCTTACAATCAGGTTGTTAATGCCCTGATTAAAGAAATCACTTGGCTTTGAAGGAAAAAACACGCTGATGTCCTTTTTGACACCTTCCACATTTGCATATGTTTTCCCTTTAAGATGGTGTTGCAGCAAATGAAAAACATGGTAATCTGATGGTGCCATATCTGGAGAATATGGTGGGTGGGGGAGAACTTCCCAACCCAACTCCATAATCTTGTGTTGCATCATATGTACCACATGTGGACATGTATTTTCATGGAGAAGAAGAACACCTTTCCGATTAACGAGTGAAGGGCATTTCCATGTTCCAGTTGCTGACTATAGATCTCTGCATTGACAGTTCACTGTGGATTGAGGAGTTTGAAATGAATTACTCCTTTGAAGTCCTACCAAATGTAATGCATCACATTCTGCAGATGGAGTCCAGGTTTTGGGGTCGGAAGTGGTTTTTTTCCAGGACTGAGTCATTCTTTTTGGCATTTAATATTCACATAGAAAATCCATTTTTCATCACTGGTGACAATTCTGTCCAAAAACAGTTCATGAGAAATTACGCACCTGACGAGACAAAGCAACATTCACACATTGGAAATGATGATCATCGGAGAGTTCGTGAGGAACCCAAACACCTTCTTTATGGAGATTTTTCCATATTGC
>NW_013667406.1:72537-81255 GCF_000517525.1 Limulus polyphemus
AGTTTTTAAGGCTAAAGTCATCTGAACAAAATTTGCTGAACCATCATTGACACTTACAAAACATTTCCATAAACTTCTTTGATATTCTTTGTGGTTACAGAGACATTGTTTCCCTTCTTGTATTCAAACAGCGTTACATGCTGAATGTGTGTCTCGTCATGTGCCATCTAGGGATTAGAGTATACTAAACATTACACATTATATAGGCTACACTAATGTGATGTTTAGGAGGTTAGTTAACTATTATACGTGTACCTAACACATAGGGAAACAATTGTTCAGTACAACCTGAAGATTCAAATTATATAAATAATATGACCTAACACATAGGAAAACAATTGTTCAGTACAACCTGAAGATTCAAATTATATAAATAATATGACCTAACACATAAAGAAACAATTGTTCAGTACAACCTGAAGATTTAAATTATGTAAATATTATGACTTAACACATAGGAAAACAATTGTTCAGTACAACCTGAAGATTTAAATTATGTAAATAATATGACTTAACACATAGGGAAACAATTGTTCAGTACAACCTGAAGATTCAAATTATATAAATAATATGACCTAACACAAAGGGAAACAATTGTTCAGTACAACCTGAAGATTTAAATTATGCATATCTGATGATGTGACACTTTTAATATTGCCATCATATTTGAGATATTTATAGTTTATTCTTTTTCTTCTGATCTGACACAAATAAATCACATCTTTTTCATAAAACAACAGTTCAAGAGTTATTATTTATCTTTTGCTATGTTGTATTTATTGTTCAGAACCCCTTTGAAGAGGCAAATTATTCCATCTTCAAGCCAGTGTTTGGGAGGTGATTTGTGAATACAGATAATGAAATAATAAAACAATTACACACAGTCACTTTCCCTTTCCTTACGAAAACAGAGTCATCACCTTTTCTGAGAGGTAACACAGCAGGTTTCAAAGCTCCCAGCATGCTGCAGGGGTTCACTTTCACTTTACCACATAGTCAAATGTCTTGATTAGACAGTTCCTCAGCTAAAAACCCACTAGTGTAATAACTGTCTAAATACAGTTCATGCTCTCTGCCAATATATGGTGCCATCATATTACAAACAAGTCTATGGGTGACTGATACATCATCACCATCCTCATTTGCAGCATTTCCATTTTTACCTGCATAAAGTGACCATACAAGAACATATCCTTTTTTTAACACAGATAATACAAAAGCCTTGAATTCCAAGTTATCTGCTTTCTTAAAGTTGTACCATTTCAAAACACTTCATCCTTTGAATACAGTTGTCAATTCTTCCAATGGCAATTCATTGTTTTTGAACCAAACTGTTGTGCAAGTTGTGGAATTATCATGTCAATCAGTGGACACACACTTTGAATAAGCTGTCGTGACAAGAAGCACCTTTGGCAACTTTATCATTGTTGTTTGCAAAGTGCAGGAAGCTCAAAGTCAATTCAAATCTATCCTTAGTAAGGACACAGCAGAAAACAGGACTGACAGTTAGCCAAAATATTGTTCAGTAGTCCTCTATTTCGGGTTTATCGACTAAGCCTGCTGCAAAGTGCAAAGCAAAGAATGCTTTCATCTCTTGATGGTTCACAGGTATCTGTTTATGAAATCATGAACATGGTTTTAAATCCTTTCCTTTATAAAAATTGATCAGCATAGCAGTTTCTTTCTTTCAATGTAATCAAACACAGCATCATTCAGGAATAATTGCAAACAATTTAAGGGGTCATCATTTAGATTCTGGTTGCCTCTTTACAATATATTTCTATCATCAAAGTTGGATATACAAGGTTGAAAATGTCCAACACCCATCACCAACCTCCAACAATCATTATTTGCACCACCAAGTCCATTCCTAGCTTGATTGCTATGAATAAGTTGATGACACCCACAGGCAGTTGTTGTACCCTACCAGGCCTAGTCCTGGCCTGTAATATATATATATGTAGTTGTACACCCACATGTACTAGCAATGGCAACAGGTATATTGTTATTAGATCCTTCACCATGTCCACAAGATCTCCCTTGAATTCTAACTTGAAATTTGGTCCTTGTAATCACTGTCACTGTTAGTGTCACCATCATCATTTACCCTCACAGGCCCAGCTTCTGCATTATTACTAGAACTAACCACATCAGTATCAGTCAAATCATACTCAAAATCATCATCAGATAATTTGGGTTTAGAGCCTGAATCATTATCAGCTTGCACAAGTTCAAATGTCTCTTCAAGTGTGAAAATATTGGAGTGATTTGATTCCATTTTCTCATAAAATTAAACAATTTTTAACTACAAATATTACTCATTTTTTGAATAGCAACAGATACCGTGTTGGATATGAATTGGCAGCTGAGATCATCACGGGTGCAGAATAGGTTTTGTATATTGATTTTGTGCATCAATTTGAATTTCTAGCAGGAAATTCAAACTACTTTATGTGGTTGCCATATAGTGATGAGCACACTTAAAAGGTTAAAAATGAAAAAGTACATGAGTGATGAAATGCTGTATTAAATCATTTTTTCTTGAAAAGTAGCACTGGTTCTCCAGGCATGTACTTCAGGGAAAGCTAGGGGACCAGAGAACCTATTCCAATTTCAAATGCTCTGTAGGAGCTAGTTGATCACCTTATTCCGAAAATTTGAATGTACATAGCTCAAATCAGGTAAAGAATAATTGAGATTGTAATATCATAGCTACGACAAAGCAAAGACTAGATTTATAAAATTGTATCAATCACCCCTTTCATATTGTTTTATGCAAATAAGGCATCTGATAATCAGTCATGTGCTCTGAAATGCAAATATTCATTCAACTTATGAACATTTGAAAGATATAGTTTTGATCTTTACATTTCATATGACATTTCACTTCAACATGGAGTGTGGTCACAACAAGTAACAACAGCAACTTGACAAAGAGTGGTGATAATGTCTAGAGTTATTTTCAACCATTCCTCTGAAAGATATGTTTTTAGAGCATCTTTATTGTCTGGAGTCACTTGACAAAATGTGATGCATCTTCTAAGGTCATCCTGTACATGTTCTATGGAATTGCAGTTAAATGAGCAAGAAGACAACTCCATTCAGTCAATCTCTTCTTTTTCAAGACTAAATGTCATATGAGCTTGATATTTTTTTCATATCTCAGTAAGGCAAGAAGATTGGAGGGTTGAAGTTTATATTCTGGTTTCTCAATATGTATTTATAATTAGTTGGTCATCTCAGTGAATCATAAAGAATAGAAATAAAATCTAAAATGAACAATTCACAGTGCAGGTGCATCACATGACAGAGAAGTAGAGACTGAATCTAGGAAAGAGCTCATTTACCCAAATATTAAAAACGGGTTTAAACCATGATATCTACTAAACTGCAGCTATCTGTACTGACCATTACATGCCACAAGTCTGTCTTCATAAAAGACACAAGTACTTGTATGTACTTACATTGGTTCACTAATAGTTGTATAAACTAGTATTTCTAAATGATATTGTATAAAGTAACACAGGTACATTGAAATTAGTTACTCAATAAAAGACACAAGAATATGTACATTCTCTTGCACAAATCAAATTATAGGCATAAGTCATGATAGGTACTATAGTAACTATATTAGTTTATTAGAGATCATAATCTTTGATTACTTTTCTCAGAAAAAATTTAAAATATACAAGCTCCTGGAAGAGTTGAACAGATTTAAAACATGACAGGTACTGTTCTATTACATGTGTACGTGCCTATAAAAATCAAAACAATAGGTACATTTACAAAACAGAAAAAGGAATTATACGGCCATCTGTACTGGTCCATTACATTTTCAATTTTCTTACCAAATGTACTAATATTTTACATATTATCCTTATGGATACCTACACTGATTCATCAAATGTTACATGCAGAAATACTCTCTTCAGAACAGACATATGAAAAAATCAAAACAATAAGCATAAAACTCTGCATAAGCTCAATAGGATTCCATACTGGTGCATCAAAAAGTTCTATACAATTCTGCCATAGCTGTAAATACATTTTTGCTACAATGTGTCAGGCTCCTAGTTTCAAAAGTTTGGACATAATTTCACGTCATTGATCATATTATTAGGCTTTTATAAAATATTAGCTGAATATACACTCTCAATTACAACTTCACTGGTGATCTACATTCAAGACTAAGCATGCGACTGTAATCAAAATTGGCAGCCAAACTGGTAGCTACACTTATAGCATTGACAAGAATTGTACAAAACATATTCATTCATTAACTATCCAGGCCAAGATTTTCGTTCAACCTGGGAATGATGGCTTTTGTCAGTAGTTCATTCACAAAATCTTACATGTAAAGAACAGTTTGTTTCATCAATATATGTAGCAAAGCATTTAAGGTATTCTGTTTCGTTCATGCGGCAAGCATAATATTACACAGGTTACAAGTACTGCAAGATTTAAAAGCAGATGGAACAAGAAGCTTTTAAGTTCCCCTTTGTGTTTGAATGATTATGATTCAAATGTTAAAGTTAGGTTTTGTAATAGCCCTATGAGGATGCACAGCAGTGTTAGTTTATAGTCCAAGTAGCATCCTGTTTGGAGTTTATTTTGCTCAGAAGTATGGTTTGTGCAAGCTTTATAATAATTGTATGGTTAAAACCTTTGTAACATATGAGACATAATAATCATTTTAAAAATGTGTGTGAAGTCTTTTCTCATGTCCTTTTTACATTGTGACTTTATAATTTTTTGTCAGTTTGTCTATCAAGTGGAAGGTGATGAAACTCAGAACTGCAGGATAACAGGTTTTGTAAATTGATAAGGTTATTGTCATCAACAGTGTTTATAGTATACAAAAAAGAAAATATAGTATCCTTGGTGGATACTGTAAAGAAAATTAACAAATTTCAAAAGGGTTTTAAAGGTGTTGTTCTTTAAACCAAAAATGTCATCAGTAAAGTTGTATCAAGTGCAGTAGACTGACTGAACATAAAGGCTAAGACATAGTCTGTCCCTGCTGAAAAGCTTATGAGAGTAAACTTTTGGGCCTTAATGTAATGTAAGTTAATGTAGTCTTGTGTTATATTAACATTAGTGTTATCACAGTCTTCCCACAAGTTTGGAATAATGTATAATTTTTATCACAAACCTGACCAGAATCGATAGTATTGATAGATGTCAACTTGATATGTTTCCTCAGAGTAATCTTGCCACTGAAGAGAAAGCAGCTTATAAAGCTTTACGTCCAGACAAAAACAGTCCTTGTATTTTTTTTATTTGAATAGTTTCAACAAATTTTTCATCTATTAACAAATGCAGTCACAGTTACACTTTTTGAAGTCTTTTTTTTTCTTTAACCTTTATTTATGTATGTTGCATCAATAACATGTTTAGGCATCTACCATTATATTTCACATTGTCTGGATGCAATAATTTGGTATCTATGGAATTTGTGAATAAAAACCAATCTGGAACACCATGCAACTTAATTCACGTACTTGTTGTAGGTGAACTATAGTAGCAACTGTGATAAATTTGGTTGAAATGGAAAAAATAGTCATTCTGAATTAAGGTGTTTACATGCAGACAGGAAGTATCTAAGTAGTTGTCCATTCATAAACAGGTAAAGACTTAACAGTCTGAAATGTTTTTTATATTGTCTTGGTATTGGCTTATTTTAATACAAGCCAATTTCCTATGAATTGCAAAAGAAAAAGTTTTTAAATTTCTTAAAATAGCCATTAGTATTTGTAAATTTACTTGAACAAGTGGCTTTATCTTATTAGCATTCTTAATAATATAAAATTGAATTGATGCCTCTCTCTCTTTCTAAGTACCATGTATGGACAGAATGTTATTGACTATGATTCACAGATTCTTGTCCTATGTTGTTTCAACACTTCTGCTTCAGTCATGTTCATCCATTTACTGAGACTACTGATGTAAGTCAGTCTCAGCCTATCTCTACTTCATTTACTTTCAATTTTTCATTTTACCACTAAATTTTCTAGGTTGTTTTTTCTTGTTATGTGACCCAGAAATTGGAGTTGTCTAATTGTTGTTATCATATCTCTGTGTGCTTCTGCTCTTCTAAGCTCCTCCTCATTTGTCACATGATTCATCTATGATATCCTCAACATTCTTCAGTAAAACCACATCTCAAATGCTTCTAGTCTCCCTTCTAAGGTTGGTTAAATTGTTCAACATTTACTGTATGTGGTGTATGAATCAGATATACATAGCAACGTAGCACTCTTAGCTTGGTTTCCATTGATATTTTCCTATATTTCAGAAGATTGCGCTTCTTCTTCTGGAAAGTACCCTTACCTATGTTAATTTGTTTTTAACTTCTGAATCAGATTTACCATTGGATGTTATCAAGCTCCCCAGATAGTTAAACTTTTCCACTTGGTTTAGGTCTTTGTTATTTATGTTTAGTTCACACTATAACCATCCACTCTGTCCTTTTCAGTTGACTGTTATGATCTTTTTCTTGAATTCTTCTACTGCTTTATCTAGTAATTCTTGAAGCTTTTCTTCCGAGTTCATTATTAGCACTGTACCATCTGCATAACACAGATTATTCATGTTATGTCCACCAATTACAAGTCCCTTTATGTTAACAATTTCTCTTAGAAACTTTTCCCTATAAATATTAAACAAGTCTGTTAAAAACAGGCAACTTTTTCAAACTCTTCTTTTGATCTTTGTATAGCTGTTTATCTTCATCTCTGTTCTTATTCTTGCTGTTTGTTTGCAATAGAGATTTCTTATAATTCTAATGTCCTTTCCATTAAGATCTAATTCTTGAAATGTCCATAGCAATTCTTCATGCTTTATTTTACTGAATGCTTTTGTGTAATCTATGAAATATAAGTAAAGATATATCTGTACTCAATGGCTCATTCAGAAGGCAATCCCAGAAAAAATATTGCATTTCTTGTTCAAGTGTTTCTACAAATCCACATTTTTCTTTGGCAATTTTATTGTACTTCTTGAGCTCTTAATGTAATATACACAATAATTTCTATTACATGACTCATAAGGCTTATGGTGTGATGTAATAACCATTCATTTACACCAGGTTTCTTTGGTAGTGCAATGAAAATTTATCTGTTTAGATTTCCTGGAATTTTGTCATTGTCATTTATTCAATTTACCACCTCGGTTAGGTTTTCAATGCCAATCTTGTCTAAAGTTTGTATCATATCATTTACATTTCACCTGGTCATGTATCTTTGTTTCTTTCAATTTTTCTGACTGTAACTCTCACCTCTGATTTTAAAATTTTTAGTCCATCAGTTTTTTTTTGTGATTTATGTTTTTTCACCTGTATTATCTTGGAAAAGCTCATCAATATATTCTGAATTTTTTGTGACTTTTCCTTTGTTATGATATGAAGTCCATCCTTTGATTGTACACACTCACTTGATGTATATGTCTTGGAGCCTACAGATTTTGAGCTTTGTATTTCTGTGTACTCATAATTTAACCACTTTTCTTTTGCCTCCTAATGTTTGTTTTGATTTGCTTATGTAACTGCTTTTAACTGGCACTGTCTCTTTGCATTATTTTATCTTTCTCTCAATAGTTTCAGAATCTCTCCAGTCATCCATTTGTTCTTACTCATTAATAATGTTGAAATATTGATGCAAAAATTAATATTCAATGGATTTAATAAAGAATCTTGAAATAACATTATTAAAATATTTTGTGATAAATATAAAAATGTATTAAATAAATATTAAGAAATAAAAATGAAGGAGTTTTTGCTGAAAGTTTCTGATAAGTATTCTTAGTTTTTAATAAGATCATTTAAACATCTTGACTTTTATGCCAATGAACACCTTATCACATATAAAGGATTATGCTAAATCTGAAAATTGGTAGTTACTGTGGACTTAATGGGTGGTGGTAGGGAGTTATACTAATTAGTTTAGATAACTTGGTTGGGCTTTTATAGCTCTATACTAGTTAATTTATCTACTGTACTACTAATTAAGTTAAATTAATGCTTTACTACTATAATGGGGGCTGGAATGCCAACCTCAGGAGGTAAGTTTATCTTACTTACCCCAAGTGGTAGTACCTTATTTTGTTTTTGTTTACTTTGGAGGGCAGTCACCTTCACACAACTGTCTGCAGACAGTGAATGGTGTTATATATATATATATATATATGGGACGTTGTGGGCTTGAGCACCCACATCTTGTTCTTGTAGCTTGTATTTTGATGACTTTATTTGATTTTTTATAAATTTCTTCATGTAAGACTGGCAAATAGATGGTGTATCCCCACTGCAATGTGGGTCCTACTTCTGCAGTCACCTCCAAAAATAAGAGCACATTTTATATCCCACATAATAGCCTGTAGCATCTTTAATTTAATTTTGTTTGGGCTCATTTTGTTCATTGATATATATACACAGCGTGGTCACAAGTAAATAGACACCACTTTTTCAGAAAAAATTAACTTTTTCAGTCATATTCACATGAATTGATATATTTATAATTTAATTAATATCTAGTAGATCTTCCTTTTGCTTCGTGGAGTTCGTTGATCCTTTGGGGCATCGTGAGAATCATCTCGTCAATTTTAGATTGTGGGATTTTCGCCCACTCTTGCTTCAAAACTTGGAGTAGATCGCTCTTCGAAGTTGGTTTTTTGGTTGTTTCTTGACTTGGCGGTCGAGTCGAGTATGGCCCAGAGGTTTTT
>NW_013667406.1:81558-102243 GCF_000517525.1 Limulus polyphemus
TATATATATACCACTCAGTGTATATATATATATATAAATACATTCCACCATGTCTGTGTGGGTGTTTAAGTATTACTGTTTTGTGTTTTTATTTTCTGTAATGCACTGTTCAAATGTTCAATACAGTAGCATTAATTGCTTGTACCTTGAGAAATACATTAGCTAAACATTAGGAGTTCATAGTTGAGTTATTGTACTTCTAATGATGATATTTAACTTATTTAACATTTTGGATAAAGGGAGCCAGGGAGAGAGATAAATGACAATTTGAATATATATTTTTCAAAAGTATTATAACAATAATTACTCAATGTTTTTTATTATTAATATCATCAAGTATAACTATGCAGTGAATGCTTCTACAGTTCAGAGTTGTAGTTGATCAAAAATAAAAATTTCAAACACAGGATATTGTGGGTAGCTCTCTCGCTGTGAGGTTGTTCGAATCGACAAATCTCCTAACCATTCTGTACTCGTTATAGTTTCCATACTATAACTTTTAATACACTTTATGTATCTTCACAAAATTTGGTAGACTTTTAGTAAACATTACAAGTCTTTCGTAAACAAAAATCAGATTTTTTTAATGAAGCATTTTTACTAAAAGAGTAGCCTGTAAATATATAGTATTTCTATATACCAGTCCAAGTGCTAAGTGATTTCGACATTAAGATTAAGAATACTTTTCTTTGTCTCAAAAATCTCAAATTTTATTTGCATAATCTGTAAAACCTCCTAAATACATTTCAAACATTTTTTTTCTGTAAAAGTTTATATTTTATCTGTTATTTTCTCTTCCTTAACTTTATACAAGGTTGGTCAATTTGACTGACCTCATAACCACACACACACAAATCGAAATTACTCTTTTTTCTTTCTAGAATGACTTCAAATTGTGCTTTGAAACTACATTTGTTTATCCTAAATAGCTTTACATTAATAACAGTATACATCTAATTTTACTCAAATTTTATTGTTTTATTACTTTCGAACCCTGTCTATTTACTATTTGCATCATTATAAGTTGTAAATCACTTGGTGAATGTGCAGCTCACATTATGCTATCAAATCACATTACACACAAGCTGCTTGCTTACATTTTAGTTACTTTTATAATAATAAATGAAGAATACACATGAAAAACAAGAACAAAGTACTTAGCTGGGTCTTGCTGTCGATTGTCAATGACACATTACCCTATTTTTTATACTAATGGTAGTACTGCACTAAATAATTTTTATTTAATTAAATAATGCACCAAAGAACACAGAATACTAACATGCAAAAAGGCAGACAATGTCTCATAACTCTCATAATTTTTCTGGCTTTCTAACTGTGCGACAAGAGCCATTAAAACTTCATCTAAACACATCGATGTGTGTCTGCTGTGGGAATCAAGCTTGAAATGAAAGTGAAATTGACAATTTTCTTTAAAAAAACAACATAATACAATACATAATTTGATAGATGAAAACCTTGGCTTTCTATTGGTTATGAATAATATGGTATTGAACATCAGAGTGACCTCTTGGCAATTTCTGAACGAGAAGATGTGGCAATTTGGCATGGCAAGAAAAGTCTGATTGTCTACTTCATGGCTCTGTAACCATATAAAACAGAAGGCTAAGAAAATTATGCTTTGCCTGAGCAATTAAAATATTATAATAAGTAGTTTACATTAAATTTCATAATTATTGAAAGGGTGGTAAATTAATTAGAGAAGAGGGAATGCCTCGAGAAAAAATGTCTCGTGTCACACTAGGGGAAATTCAGGATTTTTTTCCCAATACTGCCTTATAAAATTAAGAACTTAAAACTTGTATACTATTAAAATATGGATTAATAGCTACATTTTTATGCTATATTTATTGGCATACCATGAAAAGAAAGTAGATTAATTACATTTTGAATGTAACTCATTAAAACATTGTGACATGCAGAGAAAAAGGTGCCCATGGAGAGAGAGTTAAATAATACCATTACGTTCAGAATCTTCACAAAGGAAACACAACAGCAGAACACTATTTGAAAAAATATGATGTACCAAAAACAGAAAACCCATTATATAAAGAAGAAATCCTGACAAAAAGACATAATTACTTTAACTGAAAAATACAACCATGATTTTAACACAATTTTTATGACATATCTACCACTAGGTTTTTGTAAGCCAATTCATACAACTAGATGTTAGAAATGAACAACTTCTTTGTAGTGATACTTATTATATTATTGGTAAAGACTGCAGTGACCACTGGACTATATTTATCACTGCACTGAAGAAAATTTGTTTTGTTTTGAATTTCATGCAAAGCTACAGGAGAGCTATCTGTCCTAGCCCATCCCTAATTTAGCAGTGCTAGATCAGAGGGAAGGCTTCTAGTCAACACCACCCACTTTCACCTCTCTGGCTGCTCTTTTATCAACAAACTGTGGGACTGACTATCACATGTAATGCTCCCCCCCCTACAGTTAAAGGGGAGAACACATTCACCACGACTCACAGATTGCAAGTCAGTGATCTAACCTCCAAAACACACCAGGCCCACATTGAAGAAGGACAAACTAGTTTCATATCCCCAGCAGAAGATAAAAGACTTATAAAATGCCTTGAGGCCATTTTCTGACTGGACAACAGGGATGAAAGCTGAGATGAAAAACTCATTATATAAATGCATGTGCAAACAGTAAATATTTGTTGCTCTTAGTAAGATTACTGCATGCATATGATGTAAAAATGGCAAACACGAAATATCAGAGTTAGAAAACAGAATAGATGTGGTTTGTATCTTAAGAAAGATAAAAGAATGGGAAAAAGTACGGTCATCTTATTATAAGCCCTGTAATTCGCATACACCTGATGACACAAGTGAAATATAAACATCATTAAATCTTCAGCAAGAAAATGAAAGGTATGCTTATTATTTAATTTTTTTCTCTTTTTCTTTCTCTCAAATAGGTTTATTTGCATACTTTAAGGGATAATTTGTCTGGTATTACATATTACATCCTCTGTGATCCAAATCAGCACTATTTGACATTCATTCTCATCACAGCAAACATGAAATATATCAAGTTATTCATAATTTGTACAATTATTTTTATACAGTTTATAAGTGTAAATAACATTTAGTTTGGTAATATTACTGCTTAATAAAAAATGTTTTAGAAGAGCTAGACTAAAATTATGGCCTTTTTGAAGTTGCTGAACAAGGTTTGATTTCTATTTGACAAGGTAAAGATAGATTATGTGGCCTAGTGAGAAGCATTGTACAGTAGTATTTTCAAGGTTATAAATTTATAGAAATATTAAAAACAGTATTATTATATTTTTTACACATAATAAAGTCTTTTAAATGTTATTCTCATTTCATATAGTTTCATGCAAACTTTTCATCTCCTTTGTAAATTTATTTTGTGTAACAGCTTCTGCCATACAAATTTTTTACAAAAAAGGTATGCGTAAGTTTCTATTTGCACAATCAAATTATATACAATATTACAATGATGGACTGAAAACAAGTACAAGAAATATATACTGAAATGAGTTTCAGAAACTGTGGAAACACACAATAGAAATTTACAACTTCAGGGAAGAGCAGTACTATTCTCAGTTGAATCCCTTCCACTTATGAGCAAAAAAGAAGAAAAGCTTTAAGAGCTAGAAGGTAGAAGAATTGTTGACATAAAGCATTTCATTACAGAAATTAGGCTACTTAGTTTATTTTCCATGTTGCACATAACAAATAGTGGCTTACTATTTTATAAAAAATATTGGTTTGATTTAAAAATTTATTTCTTCTTCAAATGAGGTAAGTGTGGACAAACATTAAAATTAGTTATAAATCATTCCAATAGGAGACAACTGCCAGAAGTCAGAACCACATCAATGCTACAATAGTTTGGGATTTGCAGCAGCTGGAAATGGCTATTCACAGCAGGATGAAGTTTACTCTGTTCTTCAGATCCCCACAATGAAAAACTCCAATTTCACCAGATATAAAGGAATTATTAGGAGTGTAAATTACCTTATAATATAGATTACTAAGTTATCTAACCAAAATAGTGGTCTAAAAGGTTTTTTTTTTTGAGTGATTAGTTAAACGAGAATATAATCAGCACAAATTTTTTTTAAGACTATTAAAACTTAAAAATGCAATCAACTACAGTAATAATAATTATAAACATAAAACTTATAATAATAAGAAATATAAATAATTAGACATTTTTTTTAACAGTAGGAATATTGTTTATATTACAAGCTTTCACGTGCTAGTAAAGAAGAAGAAAAAAAAAGATTAGTTGAGAAAATAGGACAGGTTGATTTAAACAGAAATCATGTATAACCATGATTGTTGATGGTGGATGAGTTCCAGCAGTTATGGAGACTGTTATACCTCAAGCTATGGAATCTCAATGACAACTGGGCAAAGTGAGGAAATGCAGGAGAAGCAGTTAAAAAATATTGATTATGGACCTCAAGCACAGCATACAGACCTATCAGAAATGAGGTTTGATAAATAAAAAGTGGCTGTTAGACCAGATTCAAGTAGATATAAAAAACAAATTGAAAGAGAAAGAAAAACATTAGGACAACAAAATAATTGATATATGCTGATAAAGGAACCTCATTTTGTTGCTAGTGCAATGGGAAACTATTGAAATGTGCAAAAATGAAAAAAAAACAAAATATGTTTCAGTTTGCAAAACCCTTCACATATAATACTCACAATATTCTTGTAAATCACTAATATGCATTATAAAACATGATTTTTTATACTATTTAACACTTAATGTCCCAATACATTTTGTCTGATTATGTATCAGTAACAAATTTTTCTGTGTTTCAAAGTTTTTTTTTCCATGTCATATTTATTACCACTCAATTCTGTACACGAATATTGCATATACATGTCCTATATATTGACCTATATATGTAACTATCACTATACATTTTCTTTATTGACAAGAAATCCCAGTTCATTATGTCAGTATGTAAATATTAAATACTTTATATTTTTGTACAGGTATACACAGTATTTACTCTCATATTTACTCAGTACACAAACTTATACATCTTGTTTTGGGATTACTAACACAGGTTTTGCAGACTTAGAAATTTCATTTATATACAAGAGTATACGTACTGCTTATATCTCAGATGTATGTATAATTGTATACAGTGTGTAAACAACATTTTTGAGTCAAATATTAGTAAATTATGTAAATTCTTAAATACATATATAACAAGTTTTCACCATAAACAATGTGTTATGTGCAGTATGTAAATAGTACTTATATTTACAACAATCTTATACAAGATGACATATAGAATAACTGGATTTTCTCCAAGTCTTCTGAACTTGAAACAAAAGACATGGATAATTATATTTTCATGGAATGATTGTTTCTTAACAAATATAATTTGTGATGTGCAGAAAATTCTATAAGAAATTGACAAATGCTTTGTTTGCAGACAAGACTAGTTGGAGCTGCATAGAAATAAAAGTTGAAACATTTTTTCAATTTTCTTTGCAAATTACACCAAATTAATTTTCAAATAGAATTAGAACTATTATTTTCATTTAAATATTGAAACTTAATATATACTAGACACAATTCTACATATGCACATTTATGCTACAATTTGAATGTCTATTTTGCAAAAATAAGGAGCCAGTTTGTGCAAACTGTGCTTACATTTATATTATATTATATGAAAGTATGATGTTACAGCGTACATATTTTAGCATACATAATATATCTGACAAAACTGAAATTATGTCTGATAAAAAATGTCTTATGAAGAAATGTTTTTTATTTGCAGCCATACGTTTGGGACAGGGCAATGTAATCAAGAAATAAATGAAAATATTTCCATGATAAATTTTTTAAAATAGCACCAGAGGAACTGAAAACTGAGTACATCAAATAAATACAGCAATGAACAAACTTTTACTGTGAAATATAACTATCAAGCTATTGGAACATGCTATGATGCTGATGATGGAAACACACAATATAACATTGAAGGTAAAATATCTTCAAGTGGTTTGATGGTTAATACGAAGTAGGACAAAGTTCACACAGCTAGTCAGTTTCATTGAACTCTATTATTACATGTGGTCAATTTATACTGAAGAGAGGAAAAGGCTGATATAAAGTTCTTTTCATGTTGTGCTATCTGACACATCTTATTTAAATTATAAGACAATAAAAATATGTAACTCAAATATACAAAATAAGGAGCAAGATAAAAAACATTTACTGAAAAAGTATTTAAATGAAATTCTACAGAGTGGGTTTTCGTTTTCCAATTATTGCTGTATTTACTAAACATTTGAAATATGCGAGAAATAAAAATTTTACTTTTCTAATAAATTCAATTAAATTTTTTTTTAAATCAACACCTCCATTTAACTCAAAATATATGTTAACCCTCTTTACCACAGGCATCGTTTACTGTGTATGAAATGAGGTTTTTATTGAATTACATATAAAATTTAAACTACTTTAAAATAATTAGTATAGCATAAAATTGTAGCTAATAATCCATATTTTAATAGTATACAAGTTTTAAGTTCTTAATTTTATAAAGCAATATTTGAAAAAATCTTGAATTTCCCCTTGTGTGATACCAGACATTTTTTTTCTAGGCATTCCCTCTTCTCTAATTTATTTACAACCCATCCAATAAGTATGAAATTTAACATAAGTTACTCATTATAATGCTGTCATTAGTCAGGCAAAGCATAATTTTCATAGCCTTCAATCTTGTTTAATTACAGAGCCATCAAATAGAAAATCAGATCCTTTTTGTCACATCCTCTCTTTCAGGATTCGTCAATAGTTCTCTCTCACATTTAAAACTATATTATTTATATCAATACAAAGCCAAAGTATTAGTTTATCAAATTATATATTATATTACATTGTTTTCTATACAAAGAACTGTCTATTTCACTACCTATTCAAGCTTCATTCTCCCCAGGAAACACATCTACTGGCTTGGACGAATTTGTAACGGCTCTTGTCACATAATTAGAAAGCCAGAAAAATTGTGATAGTTATGGGAGATTGTCTGCTTTTTGCACATTATTATTCTGTGTTCTTTGGTACATTATTTCATTAAATAAAAATTATTTAGTGCACTACTACCATTAGTATCAGAAAAGTAGGCTTGAGTGTCATCAATAGTCGACATAAAAAAAAAGCCTAAGTAAGTACTTTATTACTTGTTTTTTATGTGTATTCTTTGTTTATTTATTATTATAAAAGTAATTAAAATGTAAAAATAGGAAATTCTTTAGGTTAGTTCAGGTTAGATTAGGTAAAACAAATAATAATAATGATATAATAAAATTTTTTCCTTGAGGTATGCTCATGCGTAATGTAATTTGATAGCATAATGTGAAGTGCATGTTTGGCAAGTGATTTACAATATATAATGGTGTAAACAGTAATTAGACAAGGTTCAAAGGCAATAAAACAATAAAATATAAGTACAATTAAATGTATACCATTATGAGTGTAAAGCTATTTAGGATAAATAAATGTAGTTTTATATTAGAATTTGAAGTCATACTAGAAAGAAAAAGGAAAAAAGAGATTTAGATTTATTTAAATTTTTTTCTGGTGTTTATGAGGTCAGGTCAAACTGACCAGCCTTATATAAAGTTAGGGTAGAGAAATGTATTCAGGAGGTTTTAGAGATTATGTAAATGAAATTTGAGATTTTTAAGATGAAAAAAAGTATCTTATATCTTAATATGAAAATCACTTTGCACTCAGACTAGTAAAAAAAAATAGACTTGATAGATTCATGGACAAATCTTAAGTAAAGATAATTTGTCAAAAAATCTGGTTTTTGTTTATAGAAGACTTGTAATGTTTACTGAAAGTCTGCCAAATTTTGTGAAGATACAAATTATATTAAAAGTTAGTAGTATCAAAACTATAACAATTACAAAGTGGTCATGTGATTGGTCAATTCAACCAAGCCCATGTTGAGAGAGTTAATTGATTATCTACACATCACAACTTTTAGGTTTATACCAATCTCATCATTAACCAATGAGTAAAATGAGAACTTAACATTAAAATAATAATTAGTGAGGGTTAGATTATAGAACATATTTAATATCAATCATGATTCCTTCTTTTCACAAGTATAAGAAACACAGCAATAATTCACTCCTGTAATGCCCCTCATTCCCCAAAAAAACACCACCAACAACCTCCATGTCTACATCATGGGAGATGGGGAACATGACAAGTAGAGGATTGCTGGATTTGAATTAAATATGGTAGTAAGAGTTTATCTCACCGGGCCACTATGATAACCATGAAGGCCATCCTAGGTTACGTTGAAGATGTTAAAAGAAGTTGTGAAGCCCCCTACTGCCTTGTGGATCAGGTTTTTAATAAAAGGCTAAAGGATTAAACCTTAAATAAATCCAAAGGAAAGCAATAGCAAACCACTTTTGTATCTGCCATGAATATCATGACCCAATAGTTCTTAAATGACAGATACAACAGTGTGAAGAATGGTTCCAATAGTAAAATCATCTCGCTTGGCAGGGGCCACCATATGAGACAGGTGACATCAAACTGTTAACAAGCTACTGCCCACATTGGAAACAAAATTAAAATTAGCAATGTGGAATGTAAGAATACTATTTCAAAAACGAAAACTAGACAATATTAAACAAGAAATGCAAAGGTTAATAATATACTGAGAGTAAGTGAAGTGAAGTGGACTGACACAGAATTAACAACAAATAAACATACAATCATATTCTCAGGGGGAGATAAGCATGAGAAGGGAGTTGGTGCAAACTTCGATTAAGAGCAAAATGCTGTGAAACTGGGCCACCTCCAACAGAATTTTACTTGTGAAATTAAATAGCATGTCACTCAATATCAAAGAAGTTTATACACCAACAACTGGTTGACCAGAAGATCTTGAAAGGTTTTATTCCACTTAGAACAAGCTCAACTTCATTGCTAATCTTAAGACATTGTAATTATAATAGAAGACTTTAAAACAAAAATTAGAAATGGTTGGGTGTATGATTCTGTAGGATCATACAGATCAGAAACCAGAAATATAAAAGGGGAAAAATCTGATAGAATGGGCAAAAACTCAGAGATGATTATTGGAAATACACAGTTCCAGCAATATAAAAAACCCAACAAAAACACTGATTAGACATGGATCTATTACAATCTGATATAATGCTAAAAGAAAAATTCAAAATAGTAGTTCAAAAACTTACAATGCTTTGTCAAATATAGAACAAAGAGAATTTCAATGAGAACAGCTGAAAGTTTCAATCAATCAGTAAGCAGAAGAAACCATCGTCCAAAAAAAAAGAGAAAAGGTAGATATAAGTGGATGACAAATGAAATACATTTATCTGATGGAAAAAAGAAGACAAGCAAAGGCAAATAACGAAAAATTTAATAAACTTAACAAGGAGATAGGGTCTAATAATAATAATATATATATATACTAAGGACATTAACTGAAAGAGCAGATGATGTATAATAAGATTTATACATGTGTCCTAATGATTACACTAAGGTATCTGGCAGGACAATAACAAAGGATTTTGAAAAAAAATTGAAGGAGCTGAAATATGTGAATAGAACTGACTAAGAAGAAAAGTCAGGAACAAGTATTGATATAACCCAACCCAACTTCATCAAGAAAATAAGAAAAAGACAAACTGATTTCATAGGTCATGTGATGAGGAGAGAAAAGGAGGAGCACATAGTAACAACCAACAAGATAGAAGGAAAAAGAAGCAAAGTAAAACAAAACAAAAATAAAATAAAGATGCTTGATGGACTCACAAAATGATTAGGAACCATGAATAACAACACAGAATTGTTGAAAAACACCAGTGACAAAGAAAAAGGGAAAGTTATGATCATCAATGCTTGCATGACACTGGAGAAAAAGAACAATGTTGACATTTTTTCTTTATTTTTGTATTTAGATGTTTCTTCCATCAATAGGACAAAATTACTTCTTTTTAATAAAGGTAACACAGTATATACTTGTACCTGTTGCAGGGATATAATATGTGAATTGATACTAGCAATGGATTTATAATCAAGAAAACAAAAATTAATCATGAATATGAAGATGATTGACAAGACAAAAAACATTTTTATTTACAACAGGATCTTCAGACCTTGAACTCTGCATTAAAGAAAGATTACTTAATCATAGCAAAAGACTGCCTGTCTCTTAATGACTTACAAACATCCTTAGATCATAAGTCATTTCAAATAGCTTCACTTAACACTCAGTCATTTGCTAATAGTTAGACTTATAATTTAAAGTCTCAGGCATCTTGTAATTTTTGCTACTTATTCTATTTCTTTCTCCTACTTATCCCTTTGCTGAATATTTTAAGTAAATTAGCTATTGAAGTTACTATAGCATTATTTAATAAATATGATTATATTATTTCCAGATTTCGATGGAACAAGTGTATACTAAGATGTTAGAAGCTTCAGTAAATAAAAATGTGTCTTGTCAAACATCACCATCATCTCCAAGTGACAGAAAAAGTTTGAGTTAATCTATCAATTTAAATTATTTCTGAGACTTTGGGAAATTGTGTTGCACTCTTGGTTTCAATCAGAGCCAAAGCTCTGAGCTACTTGTACCACCCACCATGAAAAGTAATTTTTTAGCATTCCATTCATGCTAAAAGCTGCTCAGGAATAACATATGGTAAATGAAAATTTTTTCTTTAACTTACATTACATTTTGAAATGTCAATGATAGTGTGATTAATTCATAACAAGTTAGTGTAGAATATCCTGCTTGCAAAATAAAATTTGGCATCAATATTATTCATGCCTGTTCTCCTGTCATTTCAAAAGTGAATGTTGAGCCTTTGCCTGTATGTGCATCTTTTCATACGAGAGACAGACAGATGCTTGGACAGACACCATGGTTCGCAATATATATATATATAAAATACCATAAAAAAATATTATTGATATCATCTATTATTTTCCTCACTCACAATGAAAATACTTAACCAAATTGCATGAAATTTCATACAAACTTTCTAAACAGTGTATAATTTCTGTGAAAAAATTAATAACATTTTATATAGTGTCTGTATCATTTTCTTAGGTCATAAGATATAAATTTTGTTAAACATCATTTTGAAAAACAATTAAATACTTCCTTTACTCTTAGACTTTATTCCTTTATATTACTGACAAGAAAGATTTATTTTATATATATATCTAACTTGTTTTAACTTGCATAATATTCATCAATATATTTATTTTGACACTTTATTTTGCCAATTGAAGTAGTCAATTTCCCACTGTGAATCATACAAGCACAGTATGGTTAAATAATAACCTCACCTTTCAATATTGCAACACCATCACCTTTATTGGGAATGATAATGACATATTTTACCAACAATATTGTTGGTTAAGATCAAATTTTATCTAGTACTTAGTTTATTATCAATAAATAAGAAATTAATGTAGTTGTATGTTTTGTTTGAATGGAATATGCTTAATGATATATCCAATAATGTAGTATTTGCATCATTTGAGTTTGTTGCTGCAATCCTTGGATTATCATACTTATCGATCCTCAGTATCCTTACTTGTTGTCTTGTCATAGAAGAATATTCCTGTAGACTTTCAAAACAAACATAATATAATACAAAAACATTACCAGGAATGAAAATAATGGCATCAGCAACTATAAAAAAATGCCAAGCGTCTAATTAATCAAGACAAAATTGTCTTGATGTTGCTTTACTACCCTTCACCACATCCATTTCACCATTTTCAAAAGTGTAACTAATATTCAGACACCACTATTTGAATTTAGATTGTATAGCATCTCCCCCTTTGTATCAATTACTGTTTTTAAGCCATATCTCTTTTCAAAGCTTAAAAGCAATCAAAGTTTCCAATACCTCTCTGGTCAGTGCAATGTGATTTCAACTAATATATTCACAGTTTGGCAAACAGAAACTAAAGAAACATAAATAAATGTCAAGCTAATCAATGTTGGAATTTTAATTTATGAAAATAAACCAGATAAGAATTTTATATAACTAAAATTTCAGTTCTGCAATACTTTGAGTAAAAAAAAAAAAAAGTTAAAATAGAATAAGAATTACATTTTTATTTAAGTTTGAACATTAATTTGTGATTGTATACACAAAGTGACCTGAGGTCCCTCTGATCAGGAAAAAGTTAAATGCTGTATTCAAATTCGATGACAAAACCTTGTCGAAACGTTGTACATTTGCTGTCATGTTAAACTTATATTAAAGTTTTTCTTCATTACCCATTTAAGCCGTCTCCAGCCATTATAAATGCTGTATTGTTTAATGCATGTTTTGAGAATTTGATCAAAACAAATCCTGTACATTAAATCCCATCATTTTAAGAAATTATATAATACTAGTATTTACTACTATATATATATATATATATATAACAACCACTTACTTCAGAGCTGTGGATTTTGCATTTATGGCTGTGCTAAAAAAATCTTCAAGAGTTTCAGGAGCAGCAAAGTTTTCCAAGCATACTGATAGTGGAATTTTTGGCCTAATAACTGCATTAGGATCACTGTAAGAAGGAAAATAAACCTTTAATAAGGAGTTTATTTTGGAAATCATAACAACCTCACATGAAGTTTTGATCTTATCAAAATTGTTTATGTTATGCTCAAAATAAATCATGAAAGTCACTAATATACAAATTTTATTTATTGGAACTAAAATATACAAAAGCATTCTATATTAAATACTACCATAATGTAATGTGAAAAAATTAAGCATTTCTTCTCCCAACCCTTGCAGTATATAACCAGAAACCTCATAGTTTTCTATTAACAATAACTTTGGTAAAATATTTAAGATTTATTCATTGTTATAAAGGAAGCAAGGTGATTAAAATGTTTGAGAAGATAAAGGATTTGCCCAAAAAAAAGAAAGAATCTATCTTAGAAAGGATGTTAGTTGATAACAGAAAAGCAACTGTATTGAGACAGTTTAATCAGCTAACAATACTGGATTGATTAATAAGAAATTATAAGAGAACTAGTCCCATCTCAAATGAAACACAAGTTGATGGGAGATATCCAATGTACTGCACTTTTCGTAAATGCTATATAATATCTTAGTAATAATTGATAGCTGAACAACAAGACTTGTTAATTTCTCTTTTGACATTAAAGAGTACAAATGTATAGATAAATAAAATCCACAACATTTGTCACCTGAATATCATTTAAGCAACATTCACTATCATTGTTCTAGATGAGCTAATGAAAGTTTGATTATATTACTATCATTATATTTTACTATCCCATACCTAGTATAGAATATACCTTTCCTCATATAATATTTATAAATTTACATCCGCATGTTGCACGCAGTAAGCATCTTCTTTGTAAACCAGATGAATTAGTAGACATGCACTGATCCTCCTGTAAATATTACACACTACTATGTCTATTCCACAAAAGCTAGTACATGCTCAGCTCCATATCTACTCCATGGAGTGGGGGTTAGCTCATTTTAGATAATCTAAGGGTTGCAGAATACTGCACTAAAACCCTGATTGTAACGCTATAATAGAAATAATACAGTATGACTTCTTTCTGGTTATTTGACTGATGCCTTCTATATGCAGGGCCATAGAAACTGGTGTGACCATACCCATAACACATTTTTACCTTTACTTTACTGGGCATGTTTACATAAATGTGTTATTGGTAACTTGTCATTAAAGATAGTGCTTCAATTTTGCCAGATAAACAGCACAACATACACACACACACCAACCAAGCCATGAGTAAAGGAAATGCTTTCACTGTCATCGTTGCCTATAATAATGATTTTAAATATTTTTAAAGAACTCACAATTTTTAGTACACAGCCTAGAAGTGCCATTTTTGATCAATGAATCAAAATATTAGAAGCAAACCAGTCTAAGACAACAAATAAATGCAAAATAAACAAATTAAAAACAGAAGAAAAAAAAGGCTATAAAATCAGTCAAAATAAGAAAAATGCTCCTTGAGCATTTCATGATGTTACAGCTGCAACAAATATCTAAATAAAAAATTTTTTAAGAAATACTAAAACCAAATTTTGATATTTGAATATTTGGATTTTAATATATTTTTAAGGAAAATATTATAAATTAACAATTATACAAAGAAATAAGACCACTTGTTCACATGCTAGTATGTTTTCTGTATTACAAAAATACACAAAACAAATTGTCCAATGAGACCTATCATATTAAATATTGGATGCTATAATTATAAAGTATCAAAATTTTTGAGTAATGTTTTAAAGGAATTTATATGTAATGAGTATATTTGGATAGACAGTTCTGAGTTTGTTAATAACATCAGAGTTATGTTTGACCATGATTTAATATTTACTAATTTTGATGTAGAATCTATATTTACTAATATATCACTGAATCAAGTGTAAACTTGATTTACAATAATGAAGGTAACTTTGACAGTATACCCAAAGAAACATTTCAAACATTTTGTGAAACAGTAACAAAACAGTCACATTTTTTTGTTGAATGGAAAAGTATACAAACAAAGAGATGGAATTCGTATGGGACCTAGTTTGGCCCCTATGTTAGAAAATATGTTATCAAGAAAAGATCTGGTCACAAGAATGTCCTGAAGGATTCAAAACAATAGTGTATAAAAGATATCTGGATGATACATTTATTGTATTTAAGAATGAAGAACAGGTGGTCAAGTTTCTTGATTACCTAAATAACCAATATGAAGAAATACACATATTCAATAGGGCAAGTTCATCTCCTATAGTTGCATGAACAGACTACTACAACATGATCGCACACAAATATCTTGATTTGGATATCACTGCCAAATCTAGCTGACTTACTGATATTTAAATTACTACAGTATAACTTCTTTAAATCCTATATGTATGGGTGAGTTCACTGGACCAAGCCAGTACTAGAGGATCAATGTTTACTATAAATTCTATAATTCTGAATTTACTAAATGTATCTTCCCAAAATTTGGTAAGCTTTCAGCAAACATTGCAAGAATATTGTACACAAAAAATAAGAATTTTGAATAAAGTATTTCTACTCAAAAGATTACTCTCTGAATTTAGTCAGACTGACTCAGGTTCTAATAATCTGAGTGCAAGGTGATTTTCATGTTAAGAATAAAAATGTTTTTTTTTCTCATCTGCGAGTTTCATATTTCATTTACATAACCTCTAGAACATCCTAAATGAATATGAAATTTTTTCAGTAAAACTTTATATTTTATTTGTTTGTTTAGTTTTTGTAGCAAAGCCACAATGGGATATCTGCTGTGTCTACCAAGGGGATTCGAACCCTTTATTTTAGTATCGCAAGTCCATAGACTTACTGCTGTCCCACTGGGGGACTTACATATCATGTCATTTTCTTTATCCTAACACTATATGGGCTCTGTCCATTTGACTGGCTTTATAACCACCTCAAAAAAATATGAAACAAATCTAAATTACCCTGTTTTTTTTTTTCTAGAATGGTTGCAGATAGTAAGAGAAAATTACAATTATTTATCCTAAACAGCATTAGGCTCATTCATAAAACTTACATCTGTATCAGTCATATCTATACTATAAGTTTATAATTTGTAATAAAACTCAAAAGTCAAATAGCGTCAGAAAGAATCTTTAAATGGGCAATTCAGAGTGAACAAGTGTCACATGATATATACAAGTGAAGACTGAGAATTTATCTAAATAGTTCCTTTTGAAATTAAGAAATTAAAAATATGATTTATTAACTACATTTTTATGTCAAATTTACTGACATAAATTGGTAATAATGTTGTTTATTTAAATTTTGAATGTAATTTTGTAAAACATTGTGACATGCACTTTGATCACCACCGATACACACACAGTTATGCAATCAGCCAAAGGCTGGGATGTTATTGACTGTTTAATAGTAGTGACTGTTGAGTTAGGGTTTCTATGTTCCACATAGATATTTCAAAGACTAGGAAGCAAATGTAGAAAATAAATATATTAACAAAGTTATTATTATTATTTTTAAGCAAATAGGGCAAAGTTTTTATTTTATTTTCATACTTTTATAAGTAGTCCTGAAATACTTATCCTTCTAGACATAAGTATATTTGTTCATTCCCATCCTTAATCAATGTCTTTTTCTGTTTGGGTTTATTTTATTTTCACATTCTGTCATATTTTCTTGTATTCTTTTCAAAGTCTCTTCAATTTGAGTCTGTCTACACCCATTTCTTCAGCACCTTTTCTACAGCTTTTCCCTTGACTAACAGCTTCAAGGCATGAACAATTTTTTTCTAGAGTTAAGACTAGATTTTTTCAAAGTTATCATCACACTTCAGTACACACACAGTGCAGTTATTGACCTTTGTGCACTTTTTGAAGTTTGCAAATAGAAAAGAAAAAAAGAACAAAGATGCTTTGTTTGTGAAAGCTAATTTTATTGGATAATCATTTTAAAATGGCAATCAAGTGTTATCTTATATTATCTAACTTATGTCTCCATCATTGAACTGTCATGCACCACAAATACTGAACCCCCTTATGAGTTTATTGTTAGGCTATAATATTGACAAAACACAGATATATTTTGCCTGACTAGTGTTAAGGTCATTAAAGGCTTGTAAACTGTGAACAACCAACAGCTTCTGAAAAATCTGAAGATCATATAGAATCTTGTTCTTGAAATAGTAATTTATATTCATAATTAATTAGTAACACAGTATAAAAACTTATTAGTATTTAAGTATAACAATAACAATAATCTATAACAATAAATGGGAGTGTCTGTGGGTCTGTGTGTGACTGCCATAGCTCCAAGAAAAAAGAACCTAGAAACCTGACATTTTGCATACATACTAAGTAAACCCTGAGGGTGTGCACCTGGTTATTATTACTTATTCACATGCATGCACGTCTTTTCATGAGGCAAGCTAGCAAAAACCACATAGAAAATAAATGTGACTATCACAGTTCCAAGAGGAAAGAACCTAGAAACCTGAAATTTTGCATCTATGCTAAGTGGACCTTGAGGGTATGCACCTGGGTATTATTACTTATTTCATCCATGTGCATGTGCGCATGCATCTTTTTAATGAGGTAAGCTAACGAAAAACACATAGAAAAGAAGTGGTTCTTTATATTACAAATAGTATTAGTATTTAAATATAACAATAATAAATAATAAAAAATAATCAGTAGTTCATATCTAGGTATAACAATAAATAAAACATTAGTTATAATTAATAATTAAATTTAGGTCATCATATAGACTACTAATTGTGATAATTATATTTATCAATCTTACACAACCTTACTATTAAGTATGTGCCAAATTCTTTAAACTTTAGTGACCCATGGCTACCTGCTTATGGATATTTTCGTTGTATACTTCTAGTTTGAATTTGAGTGCATGTGGTTGTCTAACAGAAATGTTTTGATTTAATTACAAAAAGTTTAGTGGCCATATATGAAAAACAATCAAGGGGATAAAAAACTGCCAGGTATGAAAAGTGAGAAATGACCATTAGTGGAGGTTAGACTGTACCACATTTCTCACATTATAAATTTAGGATTGCCCAGTAGGGATAAATTGTACATACTACAATGTTAATTTCTATCTATTTTATTCATTACACTATCTAAATTATCTAACTTATATAACATCTGTTAGACTATATGAAGGAAAAGAAAGACATATTATATTTGTTATTTTATAATTGCCATTTACAACCCATTTTCATCAGACATTTATATTATATCAAAAAACGTACATTTTTTCTCCTCTAGCTTCTATTACAGCTTTCTTAGCTTCAAATGCAGCAACTTCATCTGTTGAATGTTAAAAAAAATATATATAATATTTGTAACACAAATATTTAACCACTGAGCCATGTTAGTGTAATTTTCTGGTTTTTTCATTTATTACACTTATTTACAAGAGACAAATCTATGGCTGCCAATGTATTTTATTTCAGAAAATAGTTACTGACTATTGTTCTTGTGCATAATAACTCCACTCTTCATTAATGTTTTAGAAGAGCATAATGTTTCATAGACACCAATATATTTGCATCATTTAAACTAATTATCAAGCAGATATAGCCAAAAACACATCACAATGTCCATTATTTTCTAAAAGCCAATGGATCAAAAGTGAATACTAGAAAATAAGTAGGAATGCCTTTATTTAATACATTTGAGTTTCAAAAGGACTTATCAGAACACTTAAATGGCCATTTTTCTTCAAACATTGTGATATTTTGTGCAGTAATAATAAAAAACTGTGTCAGGAAATTTAATTATCAAAATAAATAAATAAAGTTATGTTTACAAACTTATGTAAAATACAAAATGACAAACATACTTCACAATATAATAAAATTTACTATACACAGCAAATACACATCTGCAAAACCTGCAAAAAACACTACTGAAATGCTGCTAAAGAGCAAATCTTCATTTTTACCAATAGGCAAACATTCTAGAACACCAGTAGGTATAACAAAATGAAGATATTAAATAAAGGTTTTAGAGAAGAATAAAAAAAAAGGATGCAACTAATGGAAATCTGTCGACATTTTTGAATTAAAAATATACAACGTAAGATTCTAAAAAGATTTATCAATTCATACATTTCAATAATGTTCAATGAAAAAAAAACAAACCTTTATTTACAGCAAGGTCTAGAGGGATAGGAAGTGAAAGGAGATAGTCTATTCTTTTTGTATATTTAACTTTTCCTGATTTAACACACTGCAGACGCTCTTCAATTTCAAACTTAAAACACTCTGCTGGATTCTCTCTACCTCGGCTGTGTCTCTAAAAACAAGAAACACAAAATTATTTTGAAAAAATTCAGGTAAGACCTTCAAACTAATCAAAGAATGCATTTATCTCTCAGGCTGAAACAGTAAAAAATAAAGTTATTTTTTTTCTTAATAGTTACTAAAAAATGTGTAAGTGTAATATGATTTATGAACTTAAGTCAAACAAGTGCGATTTTGGATCAAACACAAAGATCTGATATAGCTGAATGTTACCTTACTATGCCTTACAAAAAAGAAGATATTATAGAATATTTTAGTGTATTGCATGAAACTGGATGAATACTTACAGCTGCAAAGCTATAATTACTGCATCAGTTTGGAGATCATATACACAACTTACCAATAAGTAAAACTGTCCAAAAATAAAAATACAATCTTCATGACACAATGTGCAAGTGATCCTGACATATAAATACAGCTTAACTCTGTAAAGACTGCAGAATGCAACTAGCCATGCCACAAACAAGAGAGTACTATGAATTAACTGTATTTTCATGAAGTTACTTAGTGGAATGATGGGGAAGGTAGTCAAAGTCAGCAACAAATCAACACACCATTTTCAGTACAACTGTCTACAGTGAAGATGGTGATAATGTAGTTCTAATCAAGTCAGAAAACAATTTCTGTACAGTTTTAGTGCCCAAAAACCAATAGAATAGAATAGACTTGTCATTCCATGAAAAGTGTGAAGAAAGCCCCATGTTAAACAGATGATTATACTATAAAATAGGTACAACTGTGCCACAGTAACACCAGACCTTATCTTCATAGTATATGCTACAATGGCAAAGTAGTTAGACAGAAGCCATTCCTCACTTCAGGCAATATCTTATGTCAACATCAATGATGCTACCACATCCTCCTGCTTTTTAAGACACCACAAGTTTTCTGATGAATCCAGGTTTGTACAATTTTCTGACACTGGATGGCCATAACGAAATATGGAGTTAGTTCTATTATAAAATGGGAGTGTCAATTGGGTAGCTGAGCAGTCACAGCTAGTGGTATGTGAAAGGAAAGTCACTGTTGATGAAACATAACAATTCTCAAGAAAGGCATTCTACCTGCCTCTGTCAATGATCAGCTTAGAAAACATGGCAGTTCATGCAAGAAGGGGCTGTTGCTCATTTAGCTCAAACCACACAATGATGGCTTGAAGGTCAGGATAATAATATCTTCTCATGGTGGCCCGGCCAATCACTGGATATAATCCCTATTGAGAACATGCAACCATCGTTGGTCATCCCATGTGACACTGTCCCAAACAACCAGTTTCTAAGGTCATCTTTATTCAAGTTCTATGACAGGAGTAGGGTACTATTCCACAAGCCCAGATTTCATGTAATGTAAAAACATGTGCAACCATGTTTCTGTTTTAAATATTGAAAAGGACAGATCCACTAACTACTAATGTTAATCTTTTACCACTTGTACCATGTTTGTTTAATAAAGTTGCATTATTTGTAGAATGGGTGTGTATTTACTTAATTTAAAGGTGTATATATTAAAATCTTTATATAATTAAATAAGATATAAAGCTTTATCATTCACCATATAACTAAATAAGTATCTTTTTATTTTTAATTAGAATCTGAGTTTTGCTTAATTAATGACAGAATGACACTAAGGTATATATTCAAGATGGATAACAGTACAAAACATTTAACCAATCAAATTCAAATCTTTTATAGGGAGTCTGGTGCGAAGATTATGCCTATTTGGACAAGTCAGTTTGCTTTAAGTATTATGTCGTGAAG
>NW_013667406.1:102623-113415 GCF_000517525.1 Limulus polyphemus
TCATATCTGGAGAATATGGTGGGTGGGGGAGAACTTCCCAACCCAACTCCATAATCTTGTGTTGCGTTAAATGTGCCACATGTGGACATGTATTTTCATGGAGAAGAAGAACACCTTTCCGATTAACGAGTGAAGGGCATTTCTGATGAAGGGCTTGATTTAAATGTTCCAGTTGCTGACTATAAATCTCTGCCTTGACAGTTCACTGTGGATTGAGGAGTTCAAAATGAATTACTTCTTTGAAGTCCAACAAATGCAATGCATCACATTCTGCACATGGAGTACAGGTTTTGGAGTCGGAAGTGGGTTTTTTTCCAGGACTGAGTCATTGTTTTTGGCATTTAATATTCACATAGAAAATCCATTTGTGAGGCATCCAAACACCTTTTTTTATAGAGATTTTTCTATATTGCTTAGATGTTTACATATTGTTTCATGAGAGACATGCATTTTCAGGGCTATTTCACGAGTGTGTTGCCTTGGATTAGACTCAACAAGCGTCTTCAGATCATCAATATCAATTCCAACATGTCGGCCCCTGCAATCACAGTTTTTAAGGCTAAATAAGGTCACCTGAATGAAATTTGCTGAACCATCATTGACACTTATGAACATTCGAAACATTTCCATAAACCCCTTTGCTATTCTTTGTGGCTACGGAGGCATTGTTTTCCTTCTTGTATTCAAACAGCATTACATGCTGAATGTGTGTCTCGTCGTGTGCCATCACTATAAGGGATTAGAGTATACTAAACTTTACACATTATATAGGCTACACTAACATGGTTCGTTTAACTATTATACGTGATGTACATTTTTTGGAGGGTGGTTAATGAAAGTGTTCTAAAATGCGACATTAATCTCTTGACGACCTAATACTATCAAAACTGATCATATATTTATCAGTTACTTCTACTTTTCTTTTCCATCACAAGAGAAATATAATTCATTCCTAATCAGACTAGCAATAAAAAATGGTATTCTAAAATTATTTGGGATGTAGGGATGGAAAAAGATAAAAAATTAGAGAGCATTTTGGGATGGGAAAAAATCTGCATTACTTATTCCTGCATTCAACCATTCACAGGGTGGATGCATATACAAGTTAGGTGGTGAAATGCAGGAATAGGTAATGCAGATTTTCCTTCCATCCCAAATTCTCTCTAGTTTCTAATCTTTTTCCACTACATCCCACCAATTTTAGAATAAAACTTTTATTGCTAGTTTCTGGACTTATTTTTACAATTAGTATCATGGGTGGCACCACCCATTGATTGTTATGCATATTGGGCAGTATTAAACAATCTGTATCATTGCATATATTTTGGGCTGTAACTAACTTACTGTGGATCACTTGGGCCTCTAGGTTGAACAGAGACATCATAAGGAGTAGTGAAGTGTTTTGGTGTAAAGGCTGGAAGTAGGCATACTGTGGTTTATGAGATACAGCTGATGGAAAGGAAGAAAGAAAAACAAGAAAGGACTTGTCCCTACATATGCATTGCTACAGCACTGACTGGTAATGGAAATCTGTATATATTAAACAGATTTATTCTACACAGTCAAATTAACTAAATGAGATAACAAATTACTATGTAAGCCACTTGTAGTTTATATAGCTAGATAACGTTTTGTAGGACATGTCATGAGGAAATCATAAAAATGCTGGTAGCATAACTGAATAAAGCATTTTTTCAGTGTTTGTGGAAATTTATAAACTTGTAAAGTTTTATCAGAACTGTAAGTTATACAAAGAGTTAGTACACAGAATCACACACAAAAGGTGCAATGAATTTCAAAAAAGACCCAAAACAAGAGTTTTAGGTCTTTTTTTTTGAAGTTCATTGCATCCTTTGTGTGTGATCCTGTGTGCTATCTCTTTCATCAGAATTGACATTCCACTCATAGACCATGAACCACAGTTTAATGTAGGTAAGTTACGTCTCCTTTCACCTTACAATACCATTTTTGGAGATTTTATTATTAAATACCCCCATCAACACCTTTCTTATGTCAACAGCCAACATATTCTAATTAAATCCATTAGTGGAGCCACCTTAGTTGACCTTTTAGACACTACAGCTTTACTGCCACAGTCCATAAAATACCCAATTCTTCACAAAGGAATTAATGATCTTACTAAAAACTTTACAATTGCATATTTTGACTCACCATACTGACCTTTATGTTTGCTTCTCTGATGTTAGTTACTGTGACATCAAAAGACATACTGTTCTATTTGTAAGACAACAAATCTGTACTAATGACTCTCTAAATCAGAAAACAGGTAAATTTAACACCTTCACACATGATCTCTGTTTACATAACCCATGCTTATTTTTTCTTTACAACACCAACTTGAAACTTGAAACCAGGACAACTGTTTACATAACCCATGCTTATTTTTCCTTTACAACACCAACTTGAAACCAAGACACATTTCTCAGCAAAGGATAGTTTACACTCTATTTTCAAAGGAATCATTTCCCTATCTTGTAACTTACACTTCTTTATTACTAACTATATTCTCCCTTGTCTACAAATTAATACTGAATACTCCAACCTAAACTCACCAAACACCCCTAGACCTAAATCTCCTTCAACCTCTTCTATTCCTCATACTCATCCACAAAGCCTGTTTCATTAAAACCTTCTCAACCCAAAGAGTATATATATGTATGCTACACTTCTACTATACTTTGAAACCTTATTTCTATCACTGCTTCTCCTGGAACTAAATGCAATCCTTCTCCTAATATGCTGTACTTATGCAGAAGTTACAGCTTCCATTTATGTTTGTAGCAACCTTATTTAAGCATTACACCTGACACCCAATCCAAGAATCCTGCCTCCTTCACAACCTTTCAACCCAAAGTGCATACATCAGTAGGCAGCACCTATTTACTTACAAACCCCATTTTTATCACTTCTTCTGGAACTATTTGAAATTCTACATTTGACCATTCTCCTAAGTGCTGTACTTATGGAGAAGTTAAAACTTTCACTTTTATTCCTAATAACTTTCTAGTAAGCCCTGACAACTTTCCGAACTTTACAATCTCTGAAGCTTCTCTTCTTCCAAATGCAGGATCTTTTGTACATCTTGAACAAAATTTTTTCCCTGATATTCATTATTTTCCTAGCAGCCTTCCAGTAAGTCCAAAACAATGGAAAAAAATCCTCCATTCCACCTCTGTTACACTTATAAAACTCACACAAGGCTTTTAAAAATCCACAATAGCTAGTCTTGACAAGAAAATCTCTGTTATACAATATGAAAGTATAATTTCCCATACTAAATAACTTTATGTATTTATTACTAAAACAAAAAATACTTTCAAAAATCATGCTAACACCAACAACCAACAAACACATCACAATCTTTCCATTTAACATTAGATAAAGGATTTCCCCCAAAAAACTTTATTGTCTGTATACAACAAAATACTAACTTTAAAGAAACCCATATTATTACTAGCTGTGAGCTGTTGATTAATAATTCCAAAAATACAATAAAGCTACACCTAACTCATCTAATTCAGTCACTTCCTGGTCCAAGCAACTCAAATCCAAGAACACTTTCAATGTCATAAGTCTGTCCTCTAAAATATTAACTGAATCCCAACATAAACTTCTCAGTAAGGGTCTAAATTTTTTTCCTATCCCTAAAAATATAGAGAGCTTCAAAGTTATTTCTGACCTACAAGAATTTGCATACAGATTAAGACTTCAGGAATTTTTTCACAATAAAACCACTACAGCAAATAATCTCGACTCACAGATTAAAGAAAAACCCTTTTGGCTACCCCCAGTCAACAGAGAATCACACTCAGAAAGTTTTATTACTGCAATTGAGAATGAAGTAATTCAAGCCATAAACTACACCTTAAAAGCATGAAGCAGCCTCTCCTACAGTGAAATTGGTGCTCTAATTTCACTGAAACATGACAATGACATTATTATTAAGCCAGCTGATAAGGGCAGCACCATTGTCATTCAAGACAAATCCAACTACTTATGCAATTTACAAATATCAATAGATATTACACTAACAATTTGCAAGACTATAAAAACTGAAATAAATATATTCATTTTAGTGTTAAACTTAAATAAGTATATATCAAATTTTTTTCTTAAATCAATTAGGAATTGTAAAGTTAAAATTCAAAACTTCAAAGCAACAAGAACATTTTCAATCAGATTTTTAAACTAGTGAAAAACAAAACATATAAGTGTATACAAACTTATCACAGTGTCATGATACTCGTATCATAATTGTCAGTTTCCACTTGAATCTCAAAACAATGCATGTGATATCAAGAATATTATGTTTCATTTTGATTAAAATAACTTTATAGTTAAATATCTATTCTAACAAGTTTAAAACTTTTTTTTTTTTATAAACAAATATATTAAGGCATACCTCTATAACATTCACAAGATGTAAGAAATATTCTTGAGCATCTTGTTGACGTTTTGTAGAAAATTCAGGATGTCCTCTGCCAATTAAAGTCTTAAACATACTTGGTTTTATGCCAGGTTGATTCTGAAGTGTAGAAAATGAAACATTTACCTGATACAAATATTTTTACTTTACATGTCCAACTGTAATAATAAGTTCATGTAAACGTTGGTTTTGATAACAAAACTATAAAATGTCAAATTTAATTTTAGCACAATGGCTTATATAAATTAATAGATAACCATTACATTTTCTTTCTTAAGTCATTAACTGGATGGATCAGATTCACTCTTGGATCAAGCTTGTGGACCCACAATGTAATTTGTAGTAAACTTTAGATCATCTTTAACATTTAGAGAAAAAACAAAACAAAAATATGTTTATCATTAATGATATGTAACTAAAATAAGTTCTATGAATAATGGTAATTCTATGAAACAAATCAGTGATATGAATCAGATTTATATGTCTAACTCTAGTAATAATACTCTCAGCTTTAAACTGACACAAACACATCTGTACAGGATTTGATCAAGCATAACTTCAGTATTAACAAAAGGAAGAGCACATAAAATAAATTTATGCATGTAATCAAGCAGGAATCTACTATATAAAAATGAAAAGCCACCCATCTGTCACACCACCAATCAACACGCAACTTGCATGAAATGACAGTGCTTTCTGCTGCAACAAACACTTCAGTTATTAAAATGCCCAAATTAAAGCATGCTTCTTCTGGCTAACAAAGTCATAACCAGGAAGAGAGTCCAAAGAGAAGACCCAAAATTCATTATAAAATTCACTGCCTTTACCACCACAATTAATAATTTGCAGGTACATACAGTTGATCAAGTAGGAATATATCTTTGAGAATCAGTTTTTTGCATGTTCCTGTCTACAAGGATTTATCAAGAAGACAACTTGAACACAACTTAAAAATATACAGAAATCAAAATGCTAATCAAGCAATACTTAAAGGACATGACCAAATATATATAAAAAATGCTTTCATGAAACACTAGAAATAGGATAGTCATTCTCCATATATATATATATATATATATATATATATTGGTACTAGATTATAATTAATTTTTAGAAAACATGTTCATAAAACATTTATTTAGATATAATTTTGAGAAGAAAAATTAATCATTATTTCCCATCATATGATGGGCATTCAACTTGTCAGCAATAAATTCCACAGTAGACTACAGGCTGAAAACAGCTACTATTCATTAATAACTGGAATGTAATATAGCAAGCACACATCATGTATTGCTGATTACTTTATTAAACATTTATTATAAATGGAAACATAAAACAAGCTTAAACTATTAGAACTGTGATTAAAAAAAATTAAACATGCACAAATTAATCATTTCAGTCCCTATTGGCTTTAAACTATCAAACAACTCTAAATTTGGAGTCAAACTTTGATATACCTGAAAACATGTCTTATATGTCAAAATAATTTGTTAATTATATTTCCTTTAGTTGTAGCATTACAGATGATAAACTAAAATAAAAAATCATTGTACCTAAACATTTTGAATGATGTGCCAATAATTCATCAATCAAATGCCAAATTAAGAGTTACAGCTTGGTTTTGAATACAATAGTGCACTGTTGTCTAACTGCACAATCACTTCTTTATGTTCAATATGTGTTTCCTTGCTACTTGGTTTATATTTGAGCATATAAAAAAGTCTAATTGGAAGTAAGAATGAAAAGGTTATATAATGAAATCTGACTTGCTTTGTCAATATGATAGCCTTTTAATACCTATTTGTTACTGTGTGTGCTGAATTAAATTGGTACATAAAACATGACCTGCTCAATATACCTGAAAATTGAACATATCATCGTAAAAAATACAAGCTACCTTCTATTATTAATTTATTAACAAATTCACTGAGTAGTAATAATATACTTCAATACTAAATATGAAACACCTTAACGATTCAAACAGCAAGATTTGAACTTGCTAAAACATATCTTAACCATTGTCAGAGATAAGAATACATAGTATCTGAGTCTAAAAAACAATACACTACAAATCAACCAACTGGGTTCTACAAAAGTTATTATTTTCTTCTGTACTGAAAATATATTTATGATCAGTACTTACCTCTCTCACATGAATAGATATTCTCATTCAGTACTTCCCTCTATATGCAAAACATTTTTTGCATGCTACAAGCCTTGAACTCCCATGTACACAACAATCAACATGCAACAACCCTCCATCAAGTGGAGTGTGACACAACCTCCTGACATATGTGACAATTATATTCAGTTCTAACAAACTATCACTTCAAGATTAGGCAGAAAAGGAAGCACCAGTTTTCCTCAGTGTGGAGGAATGCTGGAAAGTGTGAATGGAAGTAAGTACCAATCGATACGGTACATTACCTCCGCTAACATGGATAGCTACAATCCCACAATGAATAGGCAGAGGGACTGGTATGAGGGATAGAAAGAAGCATCCTTCGAAAGTATCTGAAGAACGCCCCTAAAATGTGATCCCCGTTGGGAGAGGAACACACATGGTAGACCGCACCACTTCTGTACCAGGTACACTCTGTGCCCATTATGGAAAAAGGTGTCATATACATGGGTGGAAAATGGGAGGAGCATAATCAAAAAGGGAGAGAAAACTGAGTTGGTTGGAATCCAAACCCCAGTATACCAGAATCTCAATCCCTTAGAAGAAAGACTGTGGAAGAACCATCTAAAGACAGGAATATGGGGAAAACTCAAATGGATGTGCTCTAAGTGGCTAGGGCATGACGGACCGTACACAGCCCGATCAACTACAGTCCAAATCCAAGCAGTATTGGGAATAGAATCTCCAACCAACCATACATCTGAATGACAGTAGGAAGAGATGTGCCAATGTGCAACATCAGCCTCAGGCAGTGAAAACTGCCTGAGGTGGAGTGCAAGATGGAGAACCATCACCCCAGTCAACATTACCCTCTGGATAGGACTTCACAGAAGCCAGAACACACCTCCACCTTCCGGGTCTCATCGCATGGAAGTGGATCACCTATAAAAATATATGGCAATCTCACCCTCTGAATGGAACTGCACAGAAGCTAGGTGCAACATCTGGGATTCACTGTACAGAAGGGAAGATCATGAGGCATATTGAGTGAGGAAGAGGAACACAACCAACACATGTGAAGGTTTATATTGATTGGTTCAGCTTGAATCCAAAACCACTCACTACAAACAGACATCCAGGCAACAGGGAGATGAGGGATCCAAAGCGCAGGGGTAAACAGCAACATGACAGATTTACTCTAAAGCAACATCACAACATCATGCTCCAAACAGTACCAAATAAAGGCTGGAGCACAACTGTAATCTACAGGTCCCACCGCATGGAAGTGGATCGCATCTGTAAAATATAAGCAACTGCACCCTCCGAACAGAACAGTACAGAAGCTTTGTGCAACATCAACCTCCAGGGTCCACCACACAGTGGTGGAGCATATATATTTGCAGATATGTACAACATTATTCTCTGGATAGCACTACATAAAAGCTGGATGTAACATCAGTCTCCAGAACCCCATTGAAAAATTGAATGCTATCTACAACAATGAAAGATACCACTACCATCCTCTAACCTGAATGGAAGCGATCACATTCAGGAAGACTCCTCTATGGTTCACCACCTCAGTGGCTCAGAACTGGAATATGACAAGGACTCCCATACTCCACTAGAAAACAAGGGGAGACAAATGCAGTGGAGGGTCCAGAGGAACACAAACACCAAAAACTGTGCAACAGGTGACCACAAAAAACCCTATTTTGAAAAGCAGACCACCATTGATTTTTTCAATTGAAGTGATGGCAGGTGGGCAGCTATCCCCTTCTGCTTTACCCATTGAAGTCCATGGGTTAGTAGGTCCAGAATGGACATATTTATGAAGTACATATATTGTGAGGAAAACCTATCAGTGATCTTACAGAACACCTCATTTCAACAGTGTGTGTACAATGCAAAGAAAGAAAGAATGTATTTAAAAGATAGGAAGCATACCTGGACAGGCAACACTCACCACTGAGCGGGATCCTAAATGGGACATGCCACTGGAGGAAAATATTGAGAGAGAGAATAGATAACTTACAGTCATAGTTGCACCTGTTTAAAGGATAATGACAGGCCGAAGGCAGTACCCCAACAAGAAAAAACAGTTACCAAATGAATATAGTGAGAGATGAGTGTATGAGGTGTAGTCCACATACTTGACTGAAGAATTTCATCCAATGGATGAAGAAGGTGAGATGCCAAGAAAAAACATAAGGTGCCTGATCTGATGTGATGACTCCTGGAATAGAATTTGTGAAGAAAGAAACAGGGAGTAATAGACCAACTGAATCAGTTGATGAACCCAGTTTGGAAGGGTAGAAGGAGAAAGGTCATGTATAGATGAATGGTGCCAGGAGTGAAAAAGTGGAAACAGGAACCACTAAAGGAGGCAGCGTGGGAAACATAACAACAAAGAGCGTGTACTGGACATAGAATTCTATCCAGGTGAGACGAGAAATAAAGGTGGGAAATGGACAGAAGTGAAATTGGCTAAAAGGAAGAATGTCCCTCATGAGCCACCAAAGTTTAGAGTAGGAAAGATCAGTCTGGATAAAGTAGAACATATGTGGAATGGAAAAAAGTATGTGAAAAGGAGTAGGAATAAGTCTGAACAAATAGGTGAAACAGGGAACAAATGGACAAGGTTCAAACAGAAGGAGTGAAGAACAATACTGACATTACAATGCAGAAGAATTGCACAATGAGGCAGTCTATGAAACTGGAAAGAATGCCAATAATACTGTTTGGTCCAGTTCTGATGGAGAACATTCACTGCCAGGGCTTAAGGATGAGGAACCTGAGACCAAAAAAAAATAAGTAACTTGGTGTTGCAGTAAAGTGGCAAAAACATCCATATGAGGAGTACTCCACTAATTGCACACAGAGACCACTCCTTGGGATAAACCTGGTCAGGTTAAAAGCACCAGGAATATGACATGCAAAGAAGCTTATCAGTAGCATGCGGGCCAAATAAAGGAGTTCTAAAGTTCAACCACAAAGGAAAAAGGAAAGAGTATGCACTCAGTGACTGATATAAGCCACAATGGTGGAATTGTCAGAATGGAGCATGACATGTTGGTTCAGTAGCAGAGGGAGAAAATGAACCAAAGCATACCATACCACCAGAAGCTCCTAGATATTGATATGTTAAGACATTTTGATTTGAGGCCATTGTTTAGAAGCCTCCTGCTGATGTACCCATGCTTCCCAACCTTGGAAAGAAGCATCTGTGAGCGGATGCAAATCCAGACGAGGTCATTATCATTGTGTTATACTTGTTCAACTAACAATGCAAATTGTCTGTATGGAGTGAGATGGGATAAATACCTACTGGAATTCCTTTTTTTTTTTTTAGGGAACTGAATTACATTCACATTAAGTGCCAAAATCTTACTTTGTTTGAAATATTTCCATCAACAGTGTCATCTGGTGGTGGCTTTGAGTAATCACCTGATAATAATCCGTGGCCCAATTTTGCCCTAGGAGAAAGTTATTTATTTCTAAGTTAAACAGATTTCAATTTAATATACTGAAGCATTCTCAGAAAATTAATTAGTCAATAAATAAGTAAATATATACATATATATACACACACACATTATTTACATATATATATATATGTGTAATTATATAGAAAATCCCACAAGCACATTGAGAATAACAAGTTATTGATCAAAGTTTGGACATAATATAGAACGTTTCAAAACCATAGTATAGTCACACATAAACTGCTTTTCTCACCAACTAGTACTGTTTATATTTCTTTTTTTTATTTCTCCTTCTAAATATAAGATTGGCAATTTAAATAAAATTAATAATAATAAGCAGGATATTACAAAAATCAATAAATACTGTCCAGAGCATACAATACTTGCAAAGCTTGATTCAGAGATAGGCTTGATATACTCAATGATGTAAATGATATTGGACCACCTTCTGTGAAGACTTTTGAACATCCTGTACCACATCCAAACTTTCCTGAACATACCTTATTATGAGGAAATTTAGTTATCCAAGGACATTTTAAATATATGATTTCCTTTATAATCATCACTTATGTATGTATACATAGTTAAAGTTAAAAACATCAACAAAAAACATTGAAATCATACTGAATAAAATGGAAATAATTTTTCTTCAGGCAGACAATATATATATATATATATACACACACACACACACACACACACACATACATACATACATACATACATACATATATTGGT
>NW_013667406.1:114378-162892 GCF_000517525.1 Limulus polyphemus
GAAAATACAAAAAAAAATGCAATTAATTAAAATTTATTGATCTGATTTTTTTATGAAAAACTTATTTAGAGTGGCTTGTCGCATCATATTTTTCTGTTCTTCATATAATTGGCAGTACTGAGAAATTTCCTCATCAATTTTTCTGCAAATATGATGGCTTCTATCTTCATCAGGGTCTGTTTCTAAACATTTTCCCTTAAATTCTTCAATAACCGTGAAAAGTTCTTCTAATTCCTTCTTTGTCATCTTCTTATGCTGGCGGGTAGGTAAGATTTCTTCACATTCATCAATGTCTTCATATGCTCTCTGAGTGTCCAAATTTATAAGATCCTTATTGGTTAGTTCTTCTGAATGAGCTTCTAGCAATTCTTGCACATTTTCATCGTCAATTTCAGCGAAGCCAAGTTCTTTTCCAATATGATTAATCTCTTTAATGACCTATTCTGTATCTTTTGAAATGCCTGTGACATCCTGTGCACAGTGTGGAAGAACTGTTTTCCAAACACCTTGCATATTTTTAACTGAAATTTCATTCCATGCTTGATGGATATTATCAATAGCATCCTTAATACTGAATTTCTTCCAAAATTGAACTAGTTTCATAGAATTCTCTCCAGATGTTGCTTGAATCGCTTGCTTGAAAGTCGTTCTCAGATAGTATGCTTTAAAGGTCGCGATAACGCCCTGGTCCATTGGTTGCAATAAAGAGGTAGTGTTTGCAGGCAAAAATGTCACTTGGATATTTTTGCACATTGAATCGAGACCAAAAGGATGACCAGGGGCATTAACTAAAATAAGCAAAGCTTTAAAATCTAAATTTCTTCTTCGACAAAAGTCTTCAATCGTTGGACAAAAATACTTGACGAACCATTCTTCAAACAAAGCTTTAGTTACCCATGCTTTTTTATTAGATTTCCATATTATTGGTAATTGTCCTTGATTTATACCTTTAAGAGCTCTTGGATTCTGAGCTCGATAAACCAACATAGGCTTTAACTTCAAATTTCCTTTAGCATTGCCACCCAATAAAAGGGTTAGTCTATCCTTTGCAGCTTTATATCCTGAGTGGGAACTCTCAGATTTGGCCAGAAAAGTTTTGGAAGGCATCCTTTTCCAAAATAACCCTGTCTTGTCGACGTTGAAAATTTATTCATCTGAATACCCTCCTTCTTCCACAATTTTCTTCAGAACTTTAGGATATTCATCAGCAGCTTCCTTATCTGCACTAGCTGCTTTCCCTGTAATTCTTACATTGTGCAGGCTAGTTCTTTTCTTGAACTTCTCAAACCATCCAGCACTAGCATGGAACTCCTTTGTCTCGTCTTTGGAATTTTCTTCTTTTAAGATTGAAAAGAGACTTAATGCTTTTTCTTTTATGAGATCAGTGCTTAAAGGAATTCTTTTCTGGTTACAGTCCTCTATCCAGACAGTTAGCAATCTTTCTAATTCAATCATGATAACATTTTGATTTCAAGTGGTATGCACACATGATAAGTTTGAAGCAGCTTTACCTTTCATTTTGTATTCATCAGCTTCATCTAAAATTGCTCTTACTGTTGACTCACCTAGTTTGTGCTCTAGGCCTATTTTTGATTTTGTGACACCATCTTCACTTTTTCTTATGATTTCAATTTTTTCGTCTAAAGAAATAACTTTTCGAGTTTTCCTTACAACTTCACTTTCATCTTCACTAAGTCTTTTGCTCATGTTTAGGAAAAGGTAGTATGTTAAAATGTCTAAAGTAAAAAAGATTGTCAAAAAAAATTATTTCAAAGATGCACAAATGGCTTGAGTAGTTAGGCTAATAGCAGACAACTAATTACTTAGATGATGTAATAACTAGAGTGTCCACCCTGAGGCAATAATTTTTTACTCCGGGAAAGGGTTCGCAGTGAAAAAAATATTTAACCCAGGTGCAGCCTGGGGTAAAAAATATTTGAAATAAAAGATACTTGATTAAGATTTTTATTGATTTATAAATCGTATTTAAAAAAATATCGAACAAATAACAAGGCTGACAAAGTTTTATCACTTTTTTGTTCAAGCTTGTCGTAGAAGTAAACAGATCTGGAAAATCTTACAGTATATAAAAAAACACATGTTACAGAATTTAAGTCTAATCATACATCACTTTCAAAATACCTCTATAAGACGTCATTTTTATAAAGTTTAAAGCATTATAATAAAAAATTCTTAAGTGAGCTCAAATCTATGTGAATTAGAGAGATTAAAGAAAATTAAAAAAGCGATTAAACTCGTAGCCAACGATTTCTTCAGATCTTTCTTCTCTCAAAATGTTTCTCTTTCATTTTCCAAATTCCTTTCACCAGCCCTAGCAAAGGTTTTACCCTTTTTCACTGACTTATATTTCAAATCTATGGTGCGTTTCCTATAAACAATGACGATCAAGGATGATGATGATTTTGATGAGGACGATGGTTTTTATGAATTATTGTTATGAAAAAGATATTTGTTCAGTAAAATAGTAAAGATTTGCCCCGGGGTATTTCAAGTATTTTACCCCGGGGCAAGGGGTGAAAAAATCGTTAAAATACCCCGGGGTGACGGGGTCCCTGGGGTGGACACTCTAGTAATAACTTGACAAGTAAAATAGTTACCCATTTTCTATTTTTAATTTGTAAAAAAATTTTAATTTCGGTGCCTAAAACTTACTTTTCAAATGCTATGGTTAAAATGAAATGTGTGTAACCGCACTAATCGAGTATTATGCATGCACTAATCAAATATTGGTGGTCATCTCGTCCGGTCAAATCGACCGAGTCTGTGTAGAGAAAATTAAAGAAAGCATTTTCCTTTTCAATAATCACCCAACACTAAATAACAACATCAACTTCTCTCTGTTCTCATAAAGCTAATTGTTTACACATTTCCATTTTTTATTATCTTGTTTTTTTTGTTATAATATGCAATGATTTATAATTATATTTTAGCCTTTTTTTTAAATGTTTTCTTTTAACAATATTATTAAACAGTCTTCCTCACATTTTTATTATACATTCTGTTACTGTTTAAAAATGTGTTCTTTCTAAACTTTTGGTTGTGCAAAAAACTACTTGCTTAATAGCTGATAGTTTTTTTGTAGTTAGAATGTTGTGAATGAAACTCTTGAAGTTTTAATACTGATAACAGAAATATAAACAACTCCAAAATGTCTGTAATTAAAAACATTTTTGGTATTACCATGTTTCTAATAGTTATATTATATATATATATATATTTATTTATATATGTGTGTGTGTGTGTGTGTGTGTGTATATGTATACAAAAGAATGTCAGAACATGAATTATTACACTACAGTACATTCAAATTGCATAGAAATCAAACACATTTGAGTCATAAAAGACAAAATTAATCATATGATGACATGTAATATGTGAAAGTGGTTAATTTTATATAGAAACATTCAAATACACTAAAAATAAAAATTATAAAACTTTGTAATTTGACTTTACATCAAACAGCAGTATCCTTTCCTAGATATTACTGTAACCACACCAGACCACAGCACCAAAAGTGCACAGAAAATTGTTTTTTACAAATATTCATCTTGAATTTGTTTCCAAAAATCATCCTTACTTTACAAAATTGGATATAATAATGGGTATAATAAATATGTCAAAGTAGATAACATCTAAAGATTTATAGGAAAAAAGAATTATAAACTCTTGAATGCATAACTAAAACCATATGAATATTATAAGTCTTTCCTTTAATGAGTAGTATACCAATTGATGTTTCCAGCAGATAAAAACCAAAAAAGGAGTGCCAGTGAAATAAAATAAATTATTCACTCTCTTCCCTATATATTAGGAAGGAAATTGTTAAGTCACTCCTATATGGTTTGACTTATTACGATTGTTATTTTCAAATATCATATACCTTTTTTTACTACAAGAATTGATATCACATATCTATATTATGATACAATTTGTCTCTGATGGCTAAAGCTTCTCTTTCCCAATACAGTTTGAATAATTTCATACCCTCTTGGCTATTATATGTGACTACAAAACAGTGAAATATTCTAAAATTCTGTATTACTAAAAGTATGTATATGTATAACTTTTATTTTTGCTGTTTTAAACCACCAAAAGATGTCATTAATTAAATTTGATAAAAATACTTTGGTGAACTTCTGACCTCTCGTAACATTAAAGAAATTTTTTAAAAGCAATTCTGTGTGTAACATCTCAAGTTCCTTAACTTTATGTTCAAAATCATGCAGTCATTTAAGCCTGACAATGTCTTGTTTAGGTGAAGAAACTTATTTTGTTGTCAAATTCTAAGTATTTTTGACTTTGTGAAAGCACTACCAGTAGATGAAATGGAATTTTGTTGTGTTACTACAAGAAAACAGATTTCTTGAAACACGGCATCCTTTTTTGTTGTGTGTTATGCTAATTAACTAAACAAATAACTTTTGCAGTCACAAGATAGATATCAATTACTTCAAAGCAAATAAATGACAGAATTAAGAATACATACATTTTTATACTTAAATCTTCATTCCAATTAACTATATTAAAAAATTAAACACTATCACTGAAAACTCACATCTGTACAGTGAAGTCTCTGGCAGGATCTGCTGTAGCAGAGTCAAAGATTCTCTCTGCATTCTCAAAATATCTGTTCATATGGAATACAAGAAAATTAAAATTATGGATGCAACAGGACTGTGACAATCAATTTGGGAATAATTTTGGAAAAATAATAATCATTTGAAGAAAACATCCATTTCAAGGAGATGCTGAATGAACTTTCTTAAATAATTCAAGAAACAAATTTTGTTTTTCATAATCTAAAATGTATGAATAATGATTATTTTTAATTGTGAATTATCAAGGGGAAAGAACTGTATAATTGAGAAATGTTTTCAAAGATATGTTATGGTTTATTAGTTACTCAGGGTTACTACTTAAATACTTTTCTGTTTTTAGTATTCAATATATCACTAGTATCTCTAAAAAATAAGGACAAATACTGGATAAAATTACAATCTCTAAATAAATAATAAAAAAGAATTCAAGAGTATAAACTTTGAGAAATTATTCATCTGAAAATATAAAAGATAGCTTGCATCATTAGTTTCTTACAGTTGTTTGTTTGGAAAACAATCTATTTTGAATGTTAACACACATAACTATCTGTCGTTTTTTGGCTACTTTTGTCTCATTAATTAATTGTATGTCAATACTTAAAGACAACACTAACCTTTTACACATACTTCATGTTCAAATAGCACAACTACATTGTGTAATGTGTGAAGAAAAACAAAAACTTTATCCATCAAACAAACTCACATCTTTTGGAAATCTGGGATGGAAAAAACCACCTGCATAACAGAATTCATATAGCAGGAGTTGCCAAGGTTTGATAATCCTGTGTAACCTGGACCATACATTGGAACTAAATGGCTACCAGATTCCTGAAGAATAGCCCATTCTCCTATCCTCTGATTCATGTCAATCTCCAACTCAATCATTGATTTCTCTGTCTAACAAGGAAACAAAATCCCAGTTACAATTATATACACTTGTTTTTCCTAACTTTACCATTTCTTCTGTTTTTATAATTCTTACCAGCATTTTACTATAATGGATGTAGTGTGTATGTCAATATCTATGTATGTAACCAAAACTCTTGTGCTATCTATTGAATGGCACCACAAAGAAAATTCCATAAAAAAGTTTCACATTTTGGGTATTCCCAAATTTAGACTATTAGAAAAATAACTGTGGTATGTGCCACAACCATTTCTTTATAATACAACACAATTTTAAATAATAGTACTCTCCTCACAACGAGAACACAACTGCCAAATTATTACAAACTTGTTGTAAGTTTAAAGTTACATATCAGAACTAAAGAGTAACTCGCAAATTAATTACTAAAATAAATTCCATATAAGAATTTTATGGACGCACCTAGGACTCAATTATACTTTAATAATGCATCTCTGAGAGGGTGGATAAAAAACTATTTTTATGTGATAATGGTTCACTTGTAGTACTCACTTGAAGCTGTGTTATTAAGTACAATTCTATTTAACAAGTAGAATAAAAGTACATAATGTCATAAATCAATACACAAGTAAAATCAGAACTAAAATGTACCTTATAAATTAATTCTATATATAAGAAAACAAACAAAGTATACGTCCTAAATCACTGCACAACTAAAATCTATAATAATTAGAATGAATTGTATTATCTATTGGGCACCTTCACTGTCATTGATATTTTCAGCCATAACCTCTATAATTTTAGCTGGGTTAGTAAATTCTGGTTAGAGTTAGTCCTAAATTATTTACTAAGACAACATTACAAAATGGTCTTCAAGGGCACAAAAGTAGATTAAAAAATTAATCAAATTAACTAAAAACATTATAATCAACGAGATTTAATGGAATGAATTACAATTACATTTCAATGTCTTAAATAGCTAAATATGTACTACTAACATATTATTCTTAATCAGCTAACTCAATATCACATAACACAGTGCTCTCAAGATGCTCTAACTCATCAATCTTCACAATATTCAATCCCTGGTCCAACCAGTGCATGAGAGGTTGAACAGTGAACTATGGCTTTAGCTTGTCAATTTGGCAAGGATTAATGAATTTTTGTAAGCATATACTTAAATGTCTGTATTACTCATTTTTCAAATCATCAGACTGTGTGTAATATGGTGAAGCAAACATCTTCATAGCACTTTACACATCTCAGCATAGAACTAGTTAGCTGTTGAAATTAGCTATTTGGTCCAAGTGATCATATGATCAAAACTGACTATCCAACACATCAGCAATGCACTGCATTAACAAATCAACCAGTGAAATAATAAGTAATGACCAGTACAAAAAGGTTATCTTGTTCAGTCTCTGAGAAACGACCTGATATCTACGGGGTTATTATTTGCATACTCCCCTTCTTGATGCAACACTGGCCAATTAGTGAAAACTATTGTCTCCATAACATAAATACACTAGATGAATGCCCATCATATGACACTAAATGCTTATTTATATTGGTTCAGAAAACTTGTTCTAATTAATCATTTTATTACCATATTTTCTAAAAATTAACCCTATTGCCATGGACATCTTTTCCAGCACGTCATGAGGTTTTAGAAACTTGCATTCAAAATCATACATTATCAAATGTTTGACCCTGCAATTTATTAAAAGTGATGGCAAAGACAAGTCTTACTAGAAATTGTCACCTTTTAAGTACAAGTGGTAATTTAGAATCACTTGATGTCAAGTCAATTCTTGGAATGAACACTTTTTTTCACCATAATTTGTTCCAATCAATACTTGAGTATCAATAAAATTTTGATACAAGTCTTTAACAACTAACCTTGTAACCTTTTAAAGATTCATATTCCTTAAAAGCATTATCATACTACCTCTTTTAATATAAGTTCATTTGGAGGCATACCTGATGGAGTTAGAGAATTTAAATATTCTCTCTGGAAATTATTTGTTTTCTTCATTATCATTAATAACCAAAACAGTGCTGCAATATGTTTTTAAAAGTGTCTGGGAGTCGTTTTACTATTCCATTGTTAGTAGAAGAGTATCTTTGTTTTTAGTTGCCATTATTATTATTTTTCTAAAGTTCTTCTGGATTCTCAGTGTTGATTTCACTACCATAAACTGCTTGAATTATAGAATTACTCTCTATTATGTGAGGCAGTATTTCTATTGCATCTTGTGGTAGCTAAGAATTATTTGATAAATTAGTTCCATCACCTTCTTTAAGTTGCCAAAGATTGAATTGATGATTTTCTCCTATTCTAATGTTTCAATTAGTTAATGTTGTATAAATTGTTACTAAAGCAGGATAATTTTGATGCATGCTTCTATCATGTGTGTTTTTGTTCCTTTTGGTACCACTGGCAAAGTTTGATTAAAATATTCTTGTCAAAATTGGCTTTCTTCCAAATTCTTTATTACTTTGCATAATTACTTTAAGAAGATCTATACTATGAAGAGTGTGACATGACATAACTGTTGTTTCATCGATAATTATAAGCTTAAGAGTCATGAATTTATTTGCATCAGAAGATGTGGATTTCATGTTAGAAGAAGAAGTATGTAGCAAAAGCACTGTAGTGAGTCCAGTAGTTGTATATGAAACTAAAATGTTATGACATCCCCTGAGGAAGCACATCAAAGTTCAAGTTTTTCCAGTGCCTCTTCATCTGTCTAAATAAAAACAATTACGCTCACTGCCTTCATTATCTATACCAGCGGTTCTGAAATTTTTAGGCTCGCGTACCACTTTTTTGTTTAATTTTTTAAAATTACAAATCCAAGCCTAATTTTAAAAAAAGATAAAAAACCTAGTAACAAAATTTCACATTTTTAACACTTTATCCATTAATGCAAAGTATGCGATTGGCTCGAGTTAAGAATATGTGGAACCATTTTTATCAATTTGAAGGGAAGAAAATATTGGCAAGTCTATGCAGGTAGAGGATGAGTCTATATGTGAGGAGAACAGTATGTATATGTATGTGGAAAGCTCAGGTAGGGCTTATTACAAATTTTATAATTTTTATATTAATTGTGTTAGCTCCACGTACCGCAGTTTGAGAATCTATGATCTATACCATATACAATTTTAACTAAGGCTGTTCTTTGAACAGAACTGAGGCTTGCAAATCTCTCTTCTGCTTCCGTAGCTTCTTCAACAATATTAAATTCTGGTTCTTGATTATCTGGATGTGGTCTAGGATCTGGCAAGTTGAATGATAAGTAATTAAAACCATACATGGTTAAAATGCTCTTAATATCAAGTAATGATTTTTTAGTTTAGGTATTCATTCATTGTTATTTTGTCTAAAATCTTCCATCATTTCTTCACAATGGGTTTCCCATAAAACTAAAGCAGATTTTTGGCTGGCATAAAGTACAAATAAAAGCAAAAGTTTGCTTCATTTACTAAGTTTCTTTTAGATGCTACTTCTTGAAATGTAGAGTACAGTTCACCACTGACTGTACAGGTACCTTCAAAACTGGTTGCTCCTCAAATATGGAGTAGAATCAATCAAGATAATATCTCTCTATATCTTTTGTACTGATAGAACACATTCTTGAAATAATTTTTTGTTGCTCTTGCTGCCATATTTTCCAAGCATATGTTAAAAAAACATAATGACATAGTATTTCTACACGGAAGTATTGTCGAACATCTTCACTTGTTTCATTCAAAGCAAATCATGCTGTTAAAAGTTATTTTCCTTACACAAGCTAAATCTATTGCTGCTACTTCTTGTCTCTGTTCGAAATAGACATTTTGTTGTAAAAGAAAATGAACAGCCAAGTGTATAATTGCATGCAAACAGTCATTTATTTTGTTTCCTAGAAATCATTGCATCTTTCACATATACTCATGTATCTATTTAATCCTATCACGACGATAACATTTGTAAAACAATTTCTGCACAAATCAAAGTTCTATATTATCTAAAACTTCAGTTTCGATACCTCATTATGTGGTCGCAGTTACGAATCTCAACTTTAAGAGCTGGTATAGAAGAAACTGTGTGTGTAGTGTAAACAATTCCATGCAAACGTTCAAAGTACAGTATATAGATTTTTTTTAACACTAATTAGATTACATTCCAAGAACTTGTCCTGGACAAAAATGTTGTACAAATTCCTCAATTCAAGATAAGCCACGTCCTTTTGCAAAGTAGAAGGTGTGTTGGTAAGTGAAAGTTTTAACTTTAATGACATGCTTATTATCCAATAAAAAGAGCCAATTTCTTGCTGAGGAAGTCAAAACAATAGGTATCCCTAGCACTTGGCTATTTCTTCTTGCCTTATACATATCAATTTTATAGACAGTTAAATTGCGTTTTGGTTTTACTTTCTATTTTAATTAAATATGTATTATTAGTGTTTTAAAATTCATATTTGAAATATTTAATGATTTGATAAATTTACTTAATGCTTTGTCGTGCTAAGCAATTGTTCACAAAGTTACAAGCGTAAACAACACTTTGCTGGATACTAAACCGTATCTGCCGATGTTAATGTTCCATTGCCCAAGAGCACCTGTTGATGTGTGTTGACATAAATAATCAGAGATGAAGAATAGGAAAGGAAAATAAAACATTAAAAATAAACTATAAGTGAGAAGTCAAAGATGTAAAATTACACATATGAGCCAAAGAAGATATTTTAAAATTATTCAAGGAAGAGTTAAAAGGTATGTACATATTTCAATTTCTTAATTTTAAGCATTTCACTGAATTGTATGGTGATGATACTAGCTAGAGTTAGTGATATGGTAGAGAAAATGAAAAATAAAATATAAACATTTACCTTAAAAACTTTTGATATTTCTTAGGAGGTTCTAGAGATTGTGCAGATGAAATGTAAAAACTGTAACATAATAAATAGTATTTTTATACTCAAAATGAAAATCACCTTGCAAGTGAACTATTCGGAGTCTTAGCACAAATAACTATATTAAATAACGATTTTTTTATTAGAAATAGTACAAAAAACAAAATTAAATATCTTATTTATCTCAAACTACATACCTTTACGAGTTCTTGTCAAGTTTTAAGCAATTTTATCCATTTGTTTTATTACTGGAATGAAATTTAATGCCAGTTATGTATCGTGCTTAAGACTGAAGCAAATCATCGGGCTAAGTAGCTACTTCAACCTAAATTAAGATGATTTTCATTGACAATGACTACATTCACACAATCATAATTCATGTGCACATACACAAATATGTATATAATTGATATGACTGATGTACAGATTTCAAAATTGATGTGAGCATCATATTTTAAGGTTAAATACTTATTTTCAGGTACTACCCATATGTTATCCACAGACATATTTCTAATTTGTAACATAGAACTTTCTTTTCTTCTGTATGCAGGAAAGCCATCCATATTAATTTGAGTTTCCTTTTGAAGAGTTTTTGGAGAATCTTTTGAACATTCTTCATTTTACATTCATGGTGCATTTCGGTCTAAATTACGATAAGGACCATGTAACAATTTCACAGAATCAAGGATTTGTTTCAGAGTCTGGTATTCAAGCACACACTCTCCATTGAACGAATTCAATAGTTTAAAATTTGTCATCTTTTTTAATATATTCAATAAATGTGCATGCAGTAGTCCTCCTTTTTGAAATTCAATGGTGTACATGAGTAATCTTTGTGCCTAGTATTTTTTTTCCCTATAATGTCATCAAACAAAATGGCCAATTTAAGCGTAAAGACACATGATCAAATTGGATCTATCAGGTGGTTGTTGAACTGGAAAGAAATTTTCTTCTATCTAAGATAAATTTGGATTGCAAGTGAACGTGACCAAAAGATCGAGGTAACCATATTTACATACAGTTGCTATCATGGCATTGCTCTCATATATATCTAGGTAACCCTTGAAATGAAGAAGGAAGAATTACTTTCTTCCAGCAGGTATTCCATCATTTTAAGTGACTTCAATGATATAATCCATTAATCCAGAATACTGTTTAACTCTATGCTGAGCTTACTTTGTTTTAATAAAACTTAAGTTATTAGCCTCCACTTGCAAATAAGAATCAACTATCCATTGTTGTGAAAGCTTTCCCCAGCAAAAATTGGGTTAAACTCCTTATCAAAAATTACAATTTGAGTTATGAGCTACTTTATATTGAAGCATTGAAAATTTATTTCTATAGGTTTCTTTATAACTTTCAATATTCCTCCATTGGAGCAGCAGTAATTTTACAGATTTACAGTGTTAAAGTCTGGGGTTTGATTCCCTGCAGTGTACACAACAGATAGCCCAATGTGGCTTTGCTCTAAAAGAAAGGAACAAAAAAAAACACAACTTCCAGTTTGCAAATTTGGTTACCATCCTGGCTCATCATATGGAAAGAATAATGGGTACATTGGACTCAAAATACTGATGTTAATAAATTGATTGCTTTTAATGCATAGATACATTCTTATATATCTTTCAAATGGTGGTTCCCCATCTTCATTTCTGAAGACCATTGAAGTCTCATTAGAAGTTGACAAATTATAGTGTCTTTTGTTTGTATGATGATCACATCTTATCACCACCGATTGATATTTTAATAATGATTTGATTTTTTATGTTTGCCTTTTCATGTTCTTCACAAACAATTTCTTTGTAAGCATTTGCAAATGGTTTTTTTCTTCTTATATTATCATCAATTTCTGGATTATTTAAGCAACATACTGTTGATTTTCTGGAAGAATCATTCTTCTTTCTAAAGTAAACATTCCCAACCTGGGGTACATTTGCACTTTTCAGGGGGTACATAGGGGTCTGAGAGAATAACCATGGTTTACACTTTACATGGTGTTTTAATCTACAGTCAAACAAAGAGAGCAAAGTGGCTCAAATAAATATACGCCGAGTTCAATTTATCGATGTTATCAACACTATAAGATCCTCATGCAGTCCACACATACAGATTTCATAATAAAATAATATAAAATCAATATAATTTTATCAATTTTTGATCCTTAATTTTTAGGGGTACATGGGAATCTGTCAGAATGCCCAAGGCCAAGGGATACAGAGGAACAGAAAGTTTGGGAATCCCTGCTCTAAAGCTTTACTTGAGTTTAACACTTAAAGCTGAGCAAATTTTTGCACTGTTCACTCTTCACGTAAGTGAGAAGTTCTGTGATATATCCGTCCAAGTAAAACAGTATGGACCATAATTGTGTACATCTGCATTTTCTGCTCCTATCGACCCAAATGTGGCAGCCCTACTGCAAGAACTAATGTTAGCCTTAAAGTTGTTATAATTCAAACAATTTGATAGGTCATAATTTCTTCCAAGTCCTTCAGAAATGGTTGCCTTTCTGGTAATTTTGCTCTGCCTCTGTTGCAGTAATTGTTAAATTTACTGTTTTTTTGGTTTTTCTTTGAGAAAGTTAATCATATTGCAGAACTGGCATATAACATTCATTGCACCACAACTGTGTGATTCTATATTTGATTCGTCAAACGGAGGAAGAATAATTTGACTTTGTCTCTGATTTTGCAAATGTCTTTCAGCATCTAATATCCTTAAAGCAGTTGCTCTTCTGCTTCATTATACTTGTGCTTTTCTTCCTTCATTCAATTTTCTTCTTTTTCTAACTCATCCTGATGGCAAGGTCTCTAATGTTTTAATCTTTCTTTTGCTTTTTGGCATTTACACTTTTCAGAAGTTTCATGAGTGCCATTTATTCATTTATTGTAGCACTGATATAAAAATTTTGTAAACATAATATTTAAAACACTCTTTACCTATTTTTAGAATTATTGTTTCACTAAAACTTCAAATTGAAAGAAAGCTAGTCATAATATCTGAAACAATGGCTATTTGAAAAGATAACCTTAATTGCAAATGAAAAATAGAAAGTTTGATATATTCAAATTGTATACTTATGTATTTTAATTGTGTATGACTAATATTTTACACTTGCAAATAATTAGAAACATAACATTAATTTAGCAAAAACATAAAGCAGAAACACAACTATGATGTGTGACAACAATGGCAAATTGAAAAGTTAGCTTCAAATGCAAATTAAACTTATTGAGCTTTGTCATATTCAAACTGTGTTCATGTATATTCTAATTGTGTATATTTCTGTAAGACCTTGCAGTCAATTTGAAAAATAAAATAAAAATGTTTGGTTGTAGGTATTTCCAAACAGATTTTTCTTCTCTTATAATATTATCAAGGAATAGATTAGGCCTCTATGTCAGAGATTTAATTTCAATATCACTTTTTGTGAAAAAAAAATCTGTAATATCATCATACACTTTAAAACCTGTAAATACCAGTAGCACAAATTCTAATTCAGTGGCTTAGAATACTTAAGTTGAAAAAGAAATGAGACTTTTTAAGGCTAGCAAAAGGGGGATAGACTAAAATATGCCAGGGCCTAAATTAGCAACATTTTATAGATTAAAATATTCTGAGTACATTTTTTTAAAACTTAAAGAGATGAAATAATTTGAGATTATTTTACCACTCATCAGGATTAGTAAAGAAGCATTGCAGTAAAATAAGCAGGAATCTTATACCTTGATACAATCGGTCTTTTTTGCCCACTTGACAGTTCATTTGATCTTATATTTCCTCTAATTTTAAAAATTTATAATTTGAATTCTTTTATAATGTTATCAATTCATTGTGTTATTTGAGCATCACATTCAAGGAAAACAAAATATTTTGTGTATATTTTGTCATCATCTTTAAGTAGTCCTTGATCAGAATTTGGACTTATGTATATTTTGATGTTACATTCCAATCAGCTTCTTCATAAAGCCATATAGAATTGATCATCTAAAAAAAAACAGGTTGTGAAATGTCTGACCCTGCGATTTATTAGTTGCAAAGGCAAAGAAGTGGAGGCTCAATTAACTCTTTCCATTTGGGCATCTTTTTCTGCACATGCCACAAGGTTTTACTAAGTTAATTTAAAATATTTAGAGTACTTTATTATTATGGTATACAACTAAACTTGGCATCAAAATATAGCTAATAATCCAAATTTTAATACAAGTTTTAAGTTCTTAATTTTATAATGCAATATTAAAAAAAAATCCTCAATTTCCCCTAGTATGAAAATTGTGACATTTGCTCTGTAGGTATTCCTTCTTTTCTTAATGTATTTACCACACCTCCAACAAGTGCGAAATATAACTTAAATTATTCATTATATTGTTATTACTCAAGCAAAGCAGAATTCTTGTAGCCTTCAATCTTATTTGGTTACAGAGCCATAAATTAGAAATTAGCCCCCCTTTTGCCACACCCACTCGTCACATCCTCTCTTTCATTGTAGAAAGAAAAAACGGTAATTTAGATTTATTTTGTAAATTTTTATGGTGGTTACGAGGTCAGTCAAATTGACTAAACTCGTATAGAGTCAGGGTAGACAAAATAATAGATAAAAAATACAGAGAAAAGATAGTTTAAAAACCCATGTCAGAGGTTGAAAAGTTAAGTGTTCCAGGACTGAAGAAAAGTTCTCCGGGACTGAGAAGAAGTATTCTGAGTATCCAGAAGTTCTCCAGACTGAAGAGACGACAATGAAGATGACAAATGTGGTTAAGAATTCTAACAACCCAACACTAATGTAAGTATAATCTCCCTCTCTTAATCAGCTAGTGTAGAAGTATAGGAAATAGTGAATGTATCTGATTAAAAGTGTTTAATGCAAGTAATAATCAAATATAACTAATGTTCGAAATTGTAAAGTTTTATGAAGTTGTTAAATGTTAAATTTAATGTTATTCTAAGAGTTCACCATTGTCCTGAGTCTCTATTTCTTTAGTCTAACTGTAAACTTCCTCGAGTTAGCGACTTGTGGCTCCACTTGTCACGACAAATCCTCCAATAAATAAATTTGGTGTAACGAGTAGTTTTAATTGAAACTCCAACAGTTAAGCCCATCAGGGCGCTACTCATTACACAATCTGAGAAGAAGATGAACCTATTCTTGTGGTAAATAGTGCAGAAGGAGACCCAGATAAAAGTGAATAATGGTTCCCACAGGGAAAAAGGGGAAGAAGTATGTCTGAATCATATAAAAGGATGCTAAACCACACCAGACACAAAGCATTTCCTGCCAGAGCTGTAGAGTCTGGGAATGGATACCAAAGGAGTGAAAGTACAAAGTGGAGAAAAGTGAAAATGCAGTGGTGACAGGATGCCCACAGTGGAAACAAATCCACTGAAAACACCAGAGATATCATACTGAGGGGAGGGTCCAGATGAGATAGTCAACCCACCATCATGACCCGAGCTTTAAAAACATGATAAATTAACAACTGAATGTGGTAGTCATGAGTCCAAAGGAAAATGTCTAGTCACAAAAAGTGAAGTCCCAGGACTGAGTGTCTTACTGTTAAAGAAAGGAAGAAACAATAGATGTGTATGAATGGATCATAAGAAGACAGAAGAATATAATGGCAAGCCTACAAGAAGCCACCAGCTCAATGATAAAGAGACAAATAAACCTTGTCCCTGAGACTAGATTTGGAAAGGTATCAGGTGCTCATAACTGCACCCCACCAGATTGGAGTTAATGGAAAGATGTGTCTATAGGATTGGTTGGTATCAAGCACAAAGCTCTGCTGCACCACTATGGATATAAAAACCCACATATTGAAGGAAGGAACCACTCACAGAATGACTTCTGAGATCTGCAGGACTCCAAACAGATGCAAGTCTGGGTAAGATGGGGAGAAAAGAGAAGTCCAAGGTCATGTAGGAGTAAATGAGCCACCACAACAAAAGGATGAAAATAAGGCAGTGTATCTCTGAAAATACTTGCATTGACAGGCCACAAGCTATGGAAGGGGACACACAGGATATGAAGGAAACATGAGAGCTGTGGTATCAAATGCACTATGTCACAAAGAAAAAGAAGTAGACCAAGCCTGTCTTGCACACTAAATGATAGAGCCCCTAAGTGAATGAAATACAGGTTGGGAGTAGAGACTGAAATGGAGAGTCAGACCAGCCTCCCCAAACAAGACAACTCCTGAAGGAGAAAGAAGGTCAGTACAGATTTGGAATGGGTAAGTAGAGGTGAAAAATCCATAGATTAGTGAAATAACAGGCCTCAAAAATGTAACCACCAAAGAAAAACCCACCACTCTCAATGAGGAAAAGGCTAATATGAAGGGAAGGACCGAGAACCAAAATCTCAAACATTGCAGATGAATCAAAGGAAATGAAAGGCAGATTGCACAAATTGTGATGTGGATAAAGTGTTAAGACTCAGAACTGGTCATCCACCATTGGGAAGTTTCAATCAAAGCTGGGTCAAGAGTGTGCGAGATAATAGCTTTTTGTGGTGCAGAGGAAAGCAGCAATTCTGAATCATTCAATAGTGTGGAACCATCACATGTTGTATAATTGTCAGTCACAGGTGGTGTAATGGTTTTTAAAGCTGCACAGCATCTATAATCTTTCTAGAAGTCATACTTCTGCAGCATTATAACCCAATGTGTGACCAACAATTCCATAAGTTCATAACCTATTTTAAATATTCATGGCCCATATGAATGGTTAGTTTCCTACCATCAGGGGCAAATAGTTTTTCAACATGTACAGAAAAAATTATAGATTTTGAAAATTTGGAATTTTGGGTCATGGAAAAGGAGAAAAAAGGCAAAATTTGGGAAGGAAATGAAGATAAAGAAAATAAAGCAAAGAAATGAAAGGGAAAATTAAAAAGAAAAATCAGAAAAATGAGTAAAAAGAAACTGTATAATGACTATTGTGTTTTGTCACTGAAGCTGTACTGTTATGTTGCTGTTGTCAATTGGTCAGAGTAAAACATGAGGAATTTTTTCAGGAATCTTGATTGAGGCTATAGGAAAAATGTTGAGTTTTATGGAGGAATATTTACCTTTGCCTACCATACAAATAATGATAATAATGCTAAACAAATATTACAACTTCAAACAGTTCTTTCTTTGTTGTGCAGCACATGCATTCAGGAGCAATTAAAGCATGATACTATACATTCTCCTCAATTTGCATTGTGACTATATTACTTTAATACCAGTGTTATCTCTGATATACTAACACTGAGACTCAAATAATGCATGCTCTAGTATCTTAAATATTGAATTATAGTCTCCTTCCACAAATAATGCTTTCAATTTTAGTTAGTACAAACAACAGTGTAGTTATTCTGCAAATACTTCCCACAAGAAGTCAGTAAAGTGACACAAAACCTATAAAACTGCAGAGCTCTTGTTTTTTTGAAAGGTTGATGCCAGTCTTTATTCACTGTGATCTTTGCAGGACCTGTGTACACTCCATCTCTACCTAGTGTGACTGAGGAATTTCACCTGTGTGCACATGAGTACAAACTTTACTGTATTCAACTTCAAGCCTGAATTCCTTATCCACTGTAGAACCACGTCCAGGATTTCAGCAACAGGGATGATGACAAAAGGGTAATTATTGTTGTTTGACCCAAACAGCCAGATGATGCCACAAATACATTAGCCAATTTAACAAACAACTTACTCTCAGTGTGTTGAGTCCAAATTTACTGTGCAATTTTCAACCAGCAATCTCAGACATTTTGATGTTCCTGCATTTGCTTTTAAACATATTTTACTTGAAGCAACCTTAGCTGTATATCTAGTTCTACTTCTATTTTATTCATTATGCCAACAAACATCCAGCAAGAACCTGAAAAGCCAAAATGTCTATAATTACACAGCAGCAACATGTTAACTATTTGAGTTGAATATCCTGACACACAAAACAGCATTTCATGCATTGGTTCTATCAGTACAAGAAATGGCAATAATGCACTAACCTGTATCTGTAGTACTTTACAAGATACCAATAGTACATTTGAAGGCAATGTGAACATATACTTGTTTAGTTCACTGTTCTTGGACCGAATCTTGTTAATGCTGGATGGCTTTTTAAAGAACTTTAGTTCAGCTGTTGCACATGCAAAACCATCTGACAATTTCTGCAGTAGATCAATCCATAGGATACCAATGTTTGAATCAAGATAAAAACAGGGGGTGAAACAGAATCAGAAGCTTGGAAGCCTTACAGTTCTCTCCTCATGAACTTCCAGCCAGAAGAAGATTGTGGACATAGCTCTTTGCATGAACACACACACAGAAAAAATGTTGTTGGAGAAATAATTTCTAGAAAACACCATATTCTCAGATCATCACCTCCTTTCACCCTCCTCCCTTCTACAAGTACAAGAGCACGTGTTAAAAAATAAAGAACTCTTCATAAGTCTACCACAGTTTCAAACATAAAGCTTTACTTTGTGTTTACATCAAGTAAATTGATGTCCTACATATTCAAAATAGTAAGTGTTCAAACAAGAGGTTTGGCTGAAAATGCATAATGGAGTTGAAACTGAATTCTGATATGAGGAAATATGGATATTTTTCACAAAAACATTTTCAAGCCAAGGAAATATAGGCTCTGTGAAATGAGCACTGTGTTATGCAACCTTAGCTCACAGTGAGGATTAATGTAGGTTTATAACTATTCCTATACATTCATAACAATATCAGCTAAATTCAGAATCTGTTTAATTTTTCAATGATTAAAGTTAGTAATGACTAGCACAAACCGTTGTCTGTAAAGCAGCATTTCTGCTAATACATTATAATTTATATAATTCTCTAGTGTATATACTTATTATCAAGTAAGTAAGCTTACAGAAAGTTAGGTATATGATAAAACATCATTTTGTCCTAAAAACATGTAAAATCATATGAGGCTTCCTTAGTCTTATAACATAGGGAAATCATGAAAAAGAAGCACTATGTCAACATGATGAAGCAGACATCAGTTCATTTAACATGCTGAGAATGTTGTTAAGAAATCTTCAGAGTCCCTTAATATAATTGTGCTTCAATAACACTGAGGTATTTATTTTCTTGCTCTTTCATGCCCCAAAATTCAACAGCTATCTGAATAGAAGTTAGCCTGAGTGCTACAAATTCTAGATGTCTTATAGACATTTCTGCTTTGTTTAAGAAACTAAGAGAAAACATTTCATCAGCTTTGCCACTTTATTATTATTTAACTAATTATGGGTAATACACATGAGTATAAAAGTTAACATTTTCCTTAATTGAAAATGTATTTCCGATAGTTATTGAACTCGTACACAAAAGGCTATTTTCCTCTTGAAATTGCTCTAATCTGTCTGAGAGACTTGAATACAATCAGCCTTATGAAAACTCACACTTAAAATTTTTGTGAATCCTGTGAAATTGCTACTACATGTAGCAAAACCCTCCATCAATTAGAATGCAACACACCCCTAGCACAAATGCACCCTCTACATTACAACTGAAATATTTCATTCTTTGATGAGGCCACATATAAAGTTGCACCAGGAAAATAGGGAGGAAGAGTGGGAAAATGTATAGACTTGAGTATCTATTGGAAATACATTTTCAATTAACTCTACATTTACAAGTTTAACTCATTAAGTTCTTGTTTGTATGTAGAATGATATACACAGTTCAACAATACTTACATTAACTCTGAGTTTTATTAATATATCTTCACAACAATTGGCAAGATTTTGTTCAAGATTACAAGTAATTTGTACACAAAGAATGAGATTATTTTAATTAAATACTTGTTATTTTTGTATTGTAGTTATTTGCAGTCAGACTCTGAATACTTTGAGTATTATTATCAATGTATAGTGTAAAGAAATATTTAAAATCAAGAAACAGAAAAAGTATACATACCTTTTAATTTTTCATCAAATAATCTTAAAATATCCCCTTTTGGTTATATTCTTAATTTCAAATATTTAAATTTCCACATATAGTTTACTTTTAATGTTTTATTTACCTTTCCTGTCCTTTAGCATTATTATTTATTGCAACACACATCACAGGTATCCTCGGGCAATATTATGGTATCGGCAGATACTTTAGCCTTCTGTAAAATGTTGTTGCTTTTGTGTACTAAACGAAGCCTTATGAAAGGAGGCAAAGTTTGGGTAATGTTTAAAAAAATTATTAAACCTTCCTAATATGCATTTGAAAACACAAGTAACACATACCTAACTAAAAATATAACACTAAAGACCTGAATACCATTTAACTGCCTATGTAACATATTTCTAGGTGAAAAACAAGGATAAATGCTAGGAAGGATGTAAGCTGCAACAATACTAAGAGTAGTTTGAAAAGACTATAAAATTCTATGCACCAGTTTGAAAATAATTAATGGAAATTTGTAGTTGACAGTTAGCTCTTTCTACTGGCTATAAACATCTACAGAAATGAATAGAGTTGAGTGTGAAATCATATGACTATGCATAGAAAATGGATGTATCTTCTATCAAGAGTTGCCAAGAGATTTATTTTTCCTTTCTTCAAACTTATCCTGAGGAATTTGAAGGAAGGATATGTAAATAGAGCAATTAGTCTAGTTTCTGTATATATATATTGAGTTCAAGTGTACTAGAAAAATTACTTAAGTTACAAAGCCAAAATGCTAAGACTTATAAGTGCTTTTGCATCATGAAACAACAAAACTAAAGATTAAGTTGTTTTTTTAAGTTCCTTTTGAAATAAAGGAATTAAAACAGATAATATAAAATATTGAAACCAAATTATAACATATAATATTACTTTCATTGCCATACATTGATAGTAAAGGTGCTTAATTAAATTTTGAATGTAACTCAGTAAAACTTCATGACATGTGCAGAAAGGGGGGTCTGTAAACTTGGGGTTAAGGGAGTTGTTAACTTCCAATACAATCACTCCCCTTCTTACACAGAAAGCTAGAATCTCAATACACGGACCGGTGCAAAAGCTTCCTAGATGGGTTCTCTTCACTAAAGTCCCTTAGCAGGATTAGAAGAGACAAAAATCCTGTATGGTGATGCAAGTATGAGCAGAATAGGTATATGACCATCCGAGTACTTGCACACAATACGTCGAATGGCTAGTAAGTGTAGTGAGGTTGGGGTTCATTCAGACTGTACCTCGGGTGCACACCTCCTTAACCTCTATTAGTCAAAAGCGGCTGTGGGAGAATTTAACTTGTGATAAGTAAATATGCACAGCCCCTCTACAGTCAGACACTTTAGACCCAATAGGACTGGGTATGGTGTGGATCAGACTATGGAATACATCATAGTATTACCACGAGTAGAACTCCAGTGGTCTTGCAGAACACTCCATCTCACAGTGGGCACTGATTGGGCCAGGGTGGATGGTTTAAGCACTTTCTGTTAACCTGGCCCAATGCGGAATTTTGGGTATGTATACTCTGTGAGGCAACACTAGCTGTCTAGTGGAATCCAAAAGGAAAAAAAGTAAATGAATATTCACACCTGTTACAGGTGCAGGATGAATTGAAGAATAACCATTGGTGAAAGTCTGTATGCTACAAGATACAAGACAGCCAGATGGTGGAGATAGTTGAATGTGAGATGAATGAATGTGGGGTAGTCCACATGCTAGTCTAGAGAAAAAGGGAGTGGGGAGATGAAGAGAGGTGACTCAATAGAGCATTCGAACATCTGCCATCAGAAGGACATATACAAGATGTATAAGCTGGTGAATCCAATCTATGATGAGGTACGGAGAGAGAGCCCAGGTAAAGGAAATGTCCCAGTTATGATAGGACAATGAGAGGAACCACAAGGAGGAAGAGTGCGACTAAACAATGTGTGACCTGGACAGGGCAAGAGTGTCTGTCCGTAACAGAAATAACATCAGAAAGAAAAATTGAAAAAGGGTAGATGGGAGGAAAGGAGCAACCATATTCCCTGCCAAGAAAAAATGGAAAGGAAAAACAGTAAAGAGAAAGTGAAAGGAAACTAGGGTGTAGAAATGTGCACAAATACAAGTAGGAGTAGGACACACATCCAGGGAGAGCATCATCATCTGCTAGAGGTTTGATAGGACTCAGGTAAAATCATGGAGACCATAATGATAATCCAATCAGGCAAGTAGAGGGAATGGGATAGTATATAATAAAGGAATGAAAGAGAGTAGAAAAGGGCAGAGAAGAAGGGCAACTGTGACATCAGGGAAGGAGGAAGGTGGAGGAAATTCTACCCAAAAATCCCAGGTAGAAGGACTTACAAATAAAGGGAGGACCATCCTGTGAAAGAGGAGGAATATGTGACAATGTAATGAAATAAAAGAGAAATGGTGACAAAGAGACCAAGGTGATAATTACATCCAATACAATAGCACATGGAGATAGAAGGTTGACAAGAGTGGAGTGGGAAACAGTGATAGTTACATGATCAGGGAGGTGTATCAAACAATCCCCTACATACAATGATAATGGGGTGTCACATACTGAGGGAAAAGCAGTGTGTGGGTGGATCAGAATGTATGGAAAGTTGGGAAGGGGAAGACAGAGCTGAGACATGAGGAGGTGGAGAGTAACAGAAACAAGGTTGGGAAAACTGTGAGGAGCAACCAAATGGACCCCTTAAAGGGAGTCCTGAAAAAGAGCAAGGACCTGAGGAAGGAGATGAAGAGGAGGAAATTAAAAGTAAAGAAAATGGGACAAATTAGACTGAATGCACAGACAGCCACAAATGAGAAATGAGGCACAGGAGAGAGAATAGAGGAAGTTAGAAAAGAAGGAGGAGGAGGAACAAAGAGAAAGCAGAACAACATTACAAGGTATAATCAACTAAGACTAAGCATTATCTTCCATGTGTACATATGAAAAAGTAATGAACTATATCAAAACAACATCATCTATTATCTTCTAAGTGAACATGTTAAAGAGTAAGAACTAGAATAAAAGATTAATATGGATATATACATGGCAAGGAATAAGTAACCAAGACTAAGCATTATCTTCCAGGTGTACAAGCAAAGAAGTAATGAATAAGGAACTAGAATCAAACATTAATAGTTAAAGATACATGGCAAAGTATAAATCAATTATAACTAAGCATTATCTGCCAATAGTACATGTGAAGAAGTAATAAACCATAATGAAATATCAACGACTATGTGTTACACAGGAAAGAGCAACTAACTGGAACTAAACATTAATGTGTATGTGTATATGGTAAGGAATAAGTAAATATGACCAACCAACAATGTCTAGGTGTACACATGGATGAACTATGACTGAACAAGATATACAAAATTGTACATATTAAGAAGTAAGTACCTATGATTAAACAATATAGTCTAAGTAGTACAAGCCAAGGAGTAACAAACTAGTTCTAACCATTAAGTCCTATGAGTTATGTGTTAATGAAGAATAAACTACATATCTAAACAATAAGGTCTACATATTACCTAGTAAGGTAGGAATGACAAGGCATAAAACAGCAGGAGGAAATTGAACCTGAAATAAATGCTAGGTGCAGCACTAGGGAAGAAGAGAGGAAACAACGGGTAGAAGGCATACGTAAGGCAAGAAAGTCAAGAGATATTCAGTAGTTAGAGAATCACTTCATTTTGTCCTCCTCAGCTTCAGCTTCATATTCTATGAAGGGAAATGTGTGGCAGGGACTGAAGAATGTCCAGGTGGCAACATGGACCCCAACACATAGTTGAAAATGTGACATTACTGTTCTTCTTATTGCATTTTCAACCTGAATGGCACCTTTTGCAATACACAATGGCTGTCATGATCTCAATAGGCAAGGCTTCCTCAGTTGCTGGTAACAGTGAGTACCATTTATACTTACAACAGCATAAAAAATAATTCATGTTAATCTGTGAATTCATACTGAAAGGTCGAAAATACAAAGTAAGTTGTTGAAGTAACTGTCTAAGCACAACTGTGTGCTGAGGAAAAGAATGAAACGTTTCAAGTATGAATGTAGATGGTGCATTTGCACAAGGAGGTCAGTTGTACTTCTGTTGGTAGAGGGTTATGCTACATGATATGTCACAATGCAGTAGCTCATGAATCATGAGAATTTTAGTTTGGAGTTTTCACAAGGATGATTGCATGCAAATATCTCAGGAAGATTAGCACAATTTCAAGAGGAAAATAGATTTCTATTTATCTAGGTAAGTGATTTTATCAGAATTCACAAATGCATTTGCTGCATCAGGGCAAGCTGAGCCAGTTTTTCCTGAAGTAACTTCACTTAAAGAAGAATCTGTTTGTGATGTGTACTTCATGCCCAAGACAAGGTATGGCAATAATGCTAGATTTGCTACATTTTCTAAGCTGTATATGCCCAGAATAAGTGATTAATCACTGGAAAGGAATAAGATGTGAAATAGATCCAAAATTACTCTACAGCAGAAGTTGAAGAGCAGTAATTATGTTGCTGAGCTGTGGAAAGAAACAATCAAAACACAACCTGTACATAATGGGCCTGATGGGAATAGTTGGAAGCTTGCCCCAGTGGGCAAATTGATGATCAACTAGTTTGATGTTCAAGTCCAGATGATCTGACAGCAGGCACAGAAGAATAAAGTGATGAGGTGGAAGAAATTCAAAGACCTAGCTTGTTCTCAGATGAAGATTAACAGAAAAAATTAATGCACAAGTGTATAAAAAAATTGTTTTAAGGCTAGTCTGAGCATCAAAACACATTTCAATATAAGGCTTTTAAACTTTTTGTCTCATTTTAAGCCAATAACATTCATTAAATTTTATAATTAGGTGATACATAGGAGAAAAAGACTATAATGTGCTATATTTTGTCATGTGTCTTCATTATTTGGGAATAAAAACCTCTATTCCAACAATAAAAATGTAATTGTTAAAAACAAGGCCTTTGTGAGTTACCTTAAGTACTAGCCATGATCTACCAATGTGATAAAACAAATATTCTGATTGTATGATTTAATGATGCAAGAGCATTTCCAAGCAGTTATAACTAATGAGAGCAAGTGATTAAATGATGCACTTACCTTACCATGAGAGCCCAGTATTTGCAATCTGATTAGTGACTTTCCTTTTATGTCAGTGATTTTGTTTCAACAACCATGTGTGGCAAACCTTTTATGATGTCACAGCAAGTGGGTTGGTCAATAACTAAATCTTAGCTTTGAATCAAGTTGGAATCCATGGCTAAAAATGATTAGGTAGAATAGATCCTTGTCTATCTATGTCCATGTAAAATAAATAAAGTGGGGTAAGCAGTAGCTTACAATTTCTGAGAAAGTGACCAGCAGAAGTTCTCATAGTGGAGAACAAGTGATTCAAACATAAAGTTTACAAAACATTTAAGTCACAAACCTGGAAATTTATTTACAGTTTCTTTTGATGTTCTTTTTTGTATTATGTTTGTTTGAAAACTACAAGAATATTCTTTTATGAAAAGTCACCAGATAAAGACATTTAGGGTTAGGGAGTATGGTAAGGTAGAAGTTCTGTTACAGAAAACTATTCAGATGACATAAAAGCTTTTTATATTTGTGTGTATTAGTAAAATTATTGCTACTCAAACAACACATACAAATCCAAGAACTCCTTTGTTACTGAAAACAAACAATAATAATTAGAAAGAGATTGATCTTGACCAAAATAAAGTTCAAATATATTAATGTAGGCCTAGAATATGTGTGAAAGATTGTAAATTGTATACAACACTGATCAAAAGTCTAAAAGTTAATTGAAAAAAAAAACAACACGTGACTAAGTACCTGCTTCAACAGGTAAAGATAGTAACATAAAATTTAAGGACAACAAGGGCCCTACTGGTCCATCTAGGCCACTGAAGAAAATATTAGAATGTGTCAAAATATATGGCAGGTTTTAACAATTTGGCTTTTATGAAATTTTTTTTTTTATTTAAACTTAACTCTGGTGTGTCAGTAAAAATGGTAAAGGTTATTAATGTTGTTTACCCATACATTTTAAGCTCGTCCTTTATGTTGATATTATCACTTGTGAACAAATGAACTTTAACTACAAACTTGTTGAATTTTATCTCTCTGTATATGCATAATCTATCTGTGTTTTGATACAGTATTTGTGTAACACTTTTATTTCATAAAAATAAATTTACTAGTAATTCATATAAATTATGGAATAAAATATTGACTGAAATTGATAAATATAACAGATTTTCAGCATAACTGAAACACAGAAGTATATAAATAAATAGTTCTCACACCTATGGCAGAATGAATTTCCTTGACTTTTCCCAGACATTATTCACGTCTTTCTTAATAAAGCCAAATAGGTTGTATGATAAGTCATAGTTCACTTAAAGGTCATATTGCGAAGTTTGAATATGACAGGTAACCCCATTCTTGTATTATTGACACTGTCAGAAGATGCACAGCACAACAAAGGCAGTTTTATCCATTATTTATAATGGTGCATAATGATCACATTTTCAAATTTTAACTTAAATCACAAAAACACTAGTACATCATAAACAACATAATCCATTTCAGCATTCAAATCACAGAAGACAAATGTTGGTGTTGTAAAATGAATAATTTTTTAACAAGAAAGCTTCTCATATGCTGAATATTTATTAACTTTCTCACTATGGGCTCAGTCCCAGGGACCAATCTCATAACCATTTTGTGCTTCTTATAGTTTTCATACTATAAAATTTAATACAGAATGCAAATCTTTATGAAATAAACATTACAAGGATTTCGTACACAAAATATCAGATTTTTTTTTATTAAGATTATTTTAAGTATTTTAACATTTAATTGAATAAATATAGGCAAGAAATAAAAATTCACCAAAACTGTACAGATTTGTTTATATCTTTCAACTGACAGGTTTACCAAAATAATAAAACTGTTCATTTTCATTTTGACATCTTTCAAATCTTCCCTACACAAATATGCCAACAACATAATATAAACAGGATATTATGCATTCGTTCATTGAGTACTGACCTGGGGATCATTTTATTAATGCATTAAATTGTTGTGATGGAAATAACCTATTTCTAAATAGCAATTTTTGAAGTCTTTTACTTTTGGCCTGTAGTAAAACAGGCCTCTATGATTTGTTTTAGGAAGACAAGATGAAGCCTTATGCTCCATTTAGGCAGGAACCTAGATATTGTTTACATAATCTGTTAGGAATACCTTCATACTCCATCACAGTCAATGCTAAACAGAAAGATCAATGCATATAAAACAATGTTTATGCATAAAATATGCAGACTGATGTGCTAAATGAAACAGTTAACATACATGCAATTTTTGGCACTTATAATAATTTATTTTTTGCCATCAATGTCCTAGAAGCACCACTGAATCAAATGAAAGTTCCCAACGTTTTTCAGTTTTTATGTGTAAAAAATATTGAAATTTCCTGATGCTTCCACACCCAGGATGACAAAACACAAAATTTACTACCATTTCCTAGTCTCCATGACCCATGTTTTTAGTATTAGCTAGCTTTGGACAAAATAAGTCTACTTATTAAATTTTAAAGTGATCATTGCAAAATAAACAGTTGCCTATTCATTCTGTATGCTAAAAGTATTGAAACTATAATTATAAGTAAAAAAATTTTTGGCATAAAGAATTTGTATTTGTTTACATGTAGCAATCAGCCTCATTTTAATGTTATGTGCAAAAGTGAAAAACAAAGCCAGTCATTTGAAAGAAACTAGGACCAAAGTTCAAGATCTCACAGATGTTTTTAATTTGATGATTTGTTGAACTATATGAACATATAAATTTGTGGTGGAAATAGTCCAGTACATCTAATTCAAATTTTATTCTCACTAATAACTAAAATCATTTAACACTATAAACAAGTTTAAATATATATATAAGGAGGAACAAAAAATAAATGTGTGACAAAATACATGTAAATATATGTTTAACTATAGTTCTGCATCCTACATATTCAGTTTAAAAGCTGTTTTCAGTGGAAAACCTAAATCTACGTTTCTAAATTTTGTTATACAAGTTTTTGTTTTAGGTTACAACTGTAGTTAAAACCTTGAATGAGCCTCATATGACAAGTGTGATTTGCCATACAAATTAAAATGCAATAAATGTTGTTAGTTTCAAAATTTGATAGTTTTTTTTGCTATGTATGAACTATAAAACATGAACTTTCATTTTATTTTTCTGAATACTGATACTTACAGATCAAAAAGTTTGCTGCAAGTTATAATTTTCTTAAATGAAAATGTATTTCCAATAGGTTCTTCCTTCTGCTTACAAGATTAGCTTTTCTCGTTTTGTGCTGCCCTCTGTATGCAAACTTTTTCAGAAATGCATGCCATTAGCCTTCATCATTCCACTGTTGGAATCCAACGTTCCAAAACATCTCTCATGCAAATCATCATGCATCACCTCTCAACCAATAGGAGAGCACTACTATCATGTGACTCCCTCTAAGCACCACTACAGAACTATCACTTCAAAGTTTGGCAGAAGATGCAAGCACTATAAGATTGTGTGGAAGATGGGTGGGAAGTGTGAGTGAAGTATTTTCAAATAGGTAAATTATAACTCTCCCTCCACTCACAAGATTATATTGAATCCCACATTGAAATGGAGGAGGGACTGGTGCAAGAGAAGCACAGGCGTATCCCCTGCAAACATACGGGGGATACCCCCACAATGAGATGAACAGATCAGATGATTTGAGGAGGGGCACTGCACCACATCTGAGCCAGGCATCTCTTTGCCATGAACATATATATGATCAGGAGGACCAGACATGCAGGAACATGAAGGGAGTACATCCACATAAGAGAGGATAGTTTAGCAATGTGATCTTAAACAGAAATTAGAATCACTCAATCCCATGATGGAAAGAGGACAAGTGCCCCAGGGTGTAGAGTGGCGTGGGCATAAAGGATCATACTCGGTAAGTCAACAACATCCAAAACCTTACTCGCTGGGTACGGATATCCTCACGAGGGTAGGATGAGGATCATACCGCCTTCACTTCAAGTCCCAGAGTCAGGAAAGAACCTAAAATTCGACCCCAGGAACTCACAAGGTAGTCTAATGTCAGGAATCCTGGAATGAGTCATCTAGAATCCATGGGAAGTCTATCGCATGCACTCAACCCCCACAGCATGAAACCATCCCAAAACGACCCCAGGTCATTAAGAACCTTGTCAAATAATGAGGGAACCCAGAACAAAAGCAGAAACATGCCATGTACACCTTCTGCGACCCACAACACAGAAGACAAGTTGAGAGGGGAAGATGGACATTCCAAAACCTGTGTGAGAACTTATGCAATTGGTTCACTCGATCTTCAAAATCTCACTCGCTGGGTACCAAAATCCACGATTCACACGAGAGTAGGAGGAGGGCACTCAATTGGAGGGGTGAACTGCATTCAGGTATTTCAACTCCACGAATTAGTTACTCATCCGGAGGATCTTATAACTCCCTCTATACCAGCAGAACACCACCATCCTAATCTGAACTGAATGGTTATAGCCATCTTTGTGGAACCCATCCAGCAGGTTGCCTCCATAGTCAACCACCCCAGCGGCTTGGAACTGGTAAGGACTCGCATACTCCACTGGAAGAAAGGGAGAAAAAGTACAGTTGAGAGTCCAGATGGACTGCAACACCCAAGAGAGTGCAATGGGTGATCACAAAACCCTATTTTTAAAAGCATTCCACAACAATTTATTTGATCTAGGCATGGCAGGAATGGGCAGCAATCCCCTTCTGCTTTACCCATACTGTCCATGGGTGGATACGTTCTAGTAATGACATATTATGAAGCAATTATCACAAGGAATTTACACTCTAGTGATCATGTGAAACACCCCATCTCAAGGGTGAGCAACATAGCAATGGAAAAACGTATAAGAATCAACATGGCTTACAATGCAGATTTGATAGCAAGATGTGTGTGAATGTGGAACCCATTCCAAGTACAGACAGAATACCTGGTCAGGTACCATTCACCATAGAGAGGGATCCACAGTGAAGCTGAAGCAGATGCCCCTGAAAGAAAAGAAAGCATTAGTAAGGACTTTCCTCATGTCACAACCATTCCGAAGTCTGTAAAATACCCACAGGTGGCAGACGATACCCCGAGGAAGCAGAAACAGTGATGTGGTGTAGGTATTGGGAGATGAATGTGTGGAGAGACATCAATATGCCTGATCTTGAAATATCATCCAATAGCCAAAGAAGACGAGAGGCGAGGGAGAAGGTAAGGTGATAGATTTGATGTGAGGAAACGTGAAAGAGATCACACTAGGAAGGAGACAAGGAGGTATAGGCCAACTGGATCAAACATCAAAACCAACTGGTCAGGGTAACCAAGGAAAGATCATGGGAAGAGGAAGGTTGAAAAGAAATAAGAAGGCAGGAACGAAGACCCTGGAAAGAAGCAGTGCAAGCAATATAACAACTGAGGACAGAGGAGTCTATTCAGATCAGGATGAGGGTGGAGATGAGATATAGAGGATAGGCAGATAGGGGAAAAGGAGGACTGACCTTCTCGAGGTTTAAGGAAAGAAAAGTACATTCCGGATAAAAATTAAGGTAGGAGGAGTGGTAGAAGGTCCTGATAATGTCAAAGGCAAAAATATCTGACCTACGATGCCTGCAGTCCAGGAAGAAGAGGAAATACGCCTTCAAAGAGAGGTGAAACAGGGAACACGTAGACAGAGGTTCTAATGGAGGCAAAGTGAGGGCATGAAGGACCATGTTAATGTCTCAGTCTGGAAGCAACAGATGCCTCAGTGGTCGACAGAGCTGGAAGGAATGGATCAACGTGGAAAGGACAGGGGAAGCAAAGACCTTGCGGAAATGGGAAAAACAGAAGGTATCGGATATCTCTGCCAAAAACTTCGAAATCAAGGAGACTGAAGAATCCCTCTCAAAGAGCCAGGTGAGAATCTTGGAGATACAGGCAACCATTGGGTGACAAGCCCGGAAACCCTGAGTCAATGCCCAGGAGAGATAGATGTTCCATTTGTGTTGATAGACAGCCAAAGAAGAAAGGTGAATAAAACAGGCTAAATGTGAAGTTATTCTGCAAGAGAAGTAAGAACTCCTCACAAAAGATTTGACAAAAGCCAGAAATGAAAATGGAGGACAGACTGTGCAGGATGGAGCGCCAGTGATTGTGGTTGATGGAGCAGGTCGAGACGGAAGGGAAAAGGATGGACCACCTGCAGTTGAGGAAACCATGGTTGAGTGGGTCAGTAAGGAGCAATCAGGAGGACTGTGCATGGAGTGGCATGGATGAAGGAAACCACCTGATGAAGTAAACAGATGGGAGGGTAAACATAAAGGAACATATAAAACCAATCCTGGCTGAGGCATCGATAGCCAAGGGTTGAGGATGGGGAACTAGGGACCAAAACTGAGGTAAATTGTGATTGAAGGCAGCAGCAAAGGCATCAATATGGGGTGTGCTCAGATGCAGACAGAGCTACCAAAAACAGCAGGATGCAGGGACCACTCCATGGGATAAATGCAATCTGGTCCGGATTGGCTACAAGATTGAAAGCACCTAGTATATGACACGCCATCCAACGAATTTGATGTGTGTGAGCCCAATTAAAAAGATCCATAGTACAAAAACACAAGGATCTGACCTGGTGCCACCTTGGTGATTGATATAAGCCACCATGGAAGAATTGTCAGAATGGATGATAACCAGCCAGCAGCTGGCAAGAGTATGAAAATTATCCAAAGCCTGATGAACAGCCAGGAGTTCAAGAACATTGATGTGAAGAAAACTCTCCTCCAAAGACCAACAACCAAAAACCTCCTGGTGTTCCACCCAGGCACCCCAGCCCTGAAGGGATGCATCTGTGAACAGATGTAAATCTGGCTGCAGAGGAGGAAGCCATACCCCACTGATGTGTGGGCCCTGTTTAAGCACCAATCATCTACAAGGGATATAGAAGTATCAAAGCAATCCTGGGTGAGGTTCCATTGACGAAACCACATATGGGCCCTGCCCAGGGGTATAGGAGGGGTCATGAAGGACCACATTCATAAAAGCAGTAGAACCTTGCAAGATGCAAGTGAGAGAACAGACAGGGCTTTCTGAATGGCCAGCTCAATAGAATGGAGCCAGAGAGGAGAATGTTGGGACCGACTGAGATAGGTGTTGAAGAAAACACCCAAATCGATAAGATATTGGGTAGAACAAAGGAAAGACTTCTCCAATTTGACCAACCACCCCACTTGCACTGCTTTGGCCAAGACCTGGTGAGTGTGACAGGTAAGACATAAAACTGGTACCTTTCCCCCACCCCCCCGATGGACAAACCGAAGATATGGATAGGATTGCTCCACCACAGGATGTGAAGAAAATGCCCACCGAAGAGAAAGGTATATCTCCATGGTAAAGTGAGGAGTGTGAACATACAGATTGAGACGGGATAAATCGAAGACAAGACGCCAGTCCCCAGTCCACTTGAGAACCATAAACAGGTGAGACTAAAACCCCCGTGAACCTAATGGAGCTGGTTCGATAGCCTGTTGTGCGATAAGGTCCTGAACCACCTCTGACAGATATACTTCCCTCCACTCACACTTCCCACCCATTCTCCCCATAATCTTATAGTGCTTGCATTTTCTGCCAAACGTCAAAGTGATAGTTCGGCAGTGGCATGTAAAGGGAGTCACATGCGTCACGTGATAGTAGTTTTCTCCTATTGGTGGAGAGGTGATGCATGATGATTTGCACAAGAGACGTGTTGGAACTTTGAGATGATGAAGGCTTGTGGTATGCGTTTCTGAAAAAGTTTGCATACAGAGGGTAGCACAAAACAAGAAAATCTAATCTTGTGAGTGAAGGGAAAGTACCTTATCAGAATGTAAATTTAACAGTTATACATATAATTCAGCTGTTGAATAGAATGGTAGATGTGCCAATGTTTTAACCAGGCCTCATAGTAGTATTAATCACTTTATATATATTAAAAAAAATTATATCATGTTAATGATATAATAAAATGATCATTCAATAGTTTAATGCATCACATTTATTTGGGTTTGCAGCAGAATTTATAAATGTCTCGAAAACAAATAATCTTATAATTATATAAAAATTTAAATAAATTTAAGAATGTCTTAGAGTTTAATAGGCAAATGCCTTTTTTACTATTTCCTCATAAATACTATGGTTCTTAACTACATATGAGGTGAGAGAGTGCTGGTCTTTTAAAATCTCACATTGAAACTACTTAACCAAAGTGCACAAAACTTGGTTAAAACTTCCTAAATAGTGTCTAGTTATGACATTAAGAAACCCATGTTATTTGCATTAAAAATTATTTTAAAACTCTAGGATAAAAATTGTCTGGTCCCAACTTTTCTCATACAATTTCAGAACTTAAAATATTTTTGTATTACATCAATATTTTTCTCATACATTAAGTGCTCTGGTTGAGGTACAATACTTGTATCTTCCTTCATAAAAAACTGAAGAGAACATATAATTTAACAAGTTTACTATTTCATAATCTTCTGAGATCAGCTCCCCACTATCATTTTTAAGAGGCCCAGTCCCTATCCTAACATTTTGCTTACTCATCATATACCTAAAGAATTTCTTATTGTTTGATTTAACTTTCTTAGCCAACCCTCTTTCATATACAGTTTTTGCCCTTTTAAATTCCTTTTTAACCAACTCTCTTGATTTCCTATAGTCCTCAAAGTCCTTATTATTTCCAGTAAGTTTAAATTTCTTGAATTTATTATGTTTATCCCAAATGTGATCTCTTAATCCTTTACTAAAACAATAAAAGTTTATTCCACTTCATTGCCCTTTCTGTAAGTAATATGCATGTGGTGTATGCATATGAATTTTTCCCTAAATGTTTCCCACATCTGTTCAAGATCCCCATCCCAACTCTTTAGTTCAATCTACAGAAGCAAGATCATGTTTCATTCCATCAAAATTAACTTTCCTGAAATCTGGAGTCAGGGTACTATTCTTTTTCAATTCTACATATTGTCTCATATTCACATTGGATGCTAATATTAAATCTAACATAGCTTCCTCTCTTGTAGGTTCCATCACCAGTTGGTGTATAAAAGTATCCGGAACAATTTCCAAAAACCTCACTGTCAGAAGTTTTCTCAATCAATACCCCTGAAATTAAAATCTCTCATAATAACAACATCTTTTTCAACTACCATTCTGATCTCATTACACAGTTTCTCATTAACTTCCACATTCTAGCCTGGTGATTTATAACAAATTCCAATTACAAGACTTTTCCCTTTAGATCCATTAAGATTAATCCAAACTGACTCAACCTCAGTGCTATTTTCTATAATATGTACTAACTCAACAGGATGCAACTCACTCCTCAGATATAAAGTTACTCCTCCCCCTTTTTTCAGTACTCTATCTCTAGCCCGGTATATCAATAAAAAATTCTCTCATCAAAATTGTTCAAATCCAACCAAGTCTCAGTGACACCCATAATATCAAAATCCTCAGTTTCCACAACTGCTTTGAATTCATCAATTTTATTTCTAATATTCCTAGCATTACAATAGTAATGATTAATCAGAGATTTAAAAATACATTCATGTTTTATGCCTGTTGTAGATGTTTTCCTGTCAATTATATTTACTATTTTACTATTATCATAGCCCTCACCTCTGTCTAGCCCTAGTTTAAATCTACCACTACAGCTGAGTTAATGCCAACTGCCTTGTTTAAGTGTAAGCCATCCATTCCAAAAAGATTAACTTTCCCATTACATTTATCCCACAAATCCAATCAGCCTATTATTGCTCATCCCTAAATATTGATCTAAGCCTGGCATTCAATCCTAGTGACCTACTTAGTATCTCATCCCCACAATTTATTCTTGGCAATATCCTTGACAAAATCAAGCTATGTCCCATTTCCTTAAATGCCATTATAATTCTTTACATCATTAGCCCAAACATGTACCACAAAAACTGCATTGCTAATAGCACTCTTAACTATCTCTCTGGTTCTATTCTGTACCCCTGCTCCTGGATAGCATAAGCATATTCTTTTGCTCCTATTTCCTCCACATACTACTCTATCTACATACCTAATCAGAGAGCCACCTACAACTATAACTTTCCTATCCTTTACACTATCATCCCCTGTGATTCCATCTGTTTCCCTTACCTGCTCCCCCTCATCACTAGCAAGTGCTTGGAACCAGTTGCTTAACCTAAACCCAAGCCCATCCTTGCCCCTAAATGGAATATTTTCCAAGATGTTAGCCCTATTTCCTTTCTTCGCTCCCTTGAAATTCTGTTTATCAACTGTACCCTTTGCATTCAGAAGCTCTTCATCAAGCCCTGCCACCACTTCAAGCAATTTACATTTCTCCCTTTCCACTGCTGCAACTCAAACCAAAAAACCCTCCAACTTCTCTGCAAATAAATTGTATATCCTGGCTACTAGCCTCCCTAAATGTACACTTTAACCCAGAGTTTATAAATAAAACACTGTCCTGGCATGTATCACACTTTATCATCTGAGAACCCTTAGTAGCCAGACTATTTTTAACCATAGCTGATAATTATATTGATTGTGATTTTAATTGTAATGAAGTTAAGATTATATTTAACATACTATTACTAGTATTACTGTTAGTACTAATGTGTAACAAGTTCGATCTAACTTCACAAGCTTACTATATTAAATATTCAACACTAATCTCTATATATATAAATAATAATATATGTTATAAATATTATAAGCATACTCCCATCTTTAACCAAAAATCTTACTTGAAAAATTTAACATTAAGCCTAATAATAATAGTAAATGAGTAACTATGTGTAATTGTAATCCAATTTAAAGTCAATATAAATACAATTTTTACTTTAAGATATCTATTACTAAACAACTTTCAAATGATAACTATTAAATTTTATTGAAAACAAATGCCTTGTCGGTTAAAAACAAAAAAAAACAAACTTGTTGCTAAAATTAAATTTTAAGTCTAATGTTAATCTAAACTACTAACACTAATTCCAATACCCCCGCCCACTTCCAACGAAGGTAATTTTATTTTGGAGTAGAAATATTTAAACTTTTCCCCTATGCAGATAAAACAGCTCAATACATGTGGTCTCTGTACATGTCTTGCTTGTTTTCTAGCTCAAACAGTTTGAAATCAGTAATTTTTGAAGTTGGTGGTGTCAAGAGCTATAAAATTCAACTAACTTAAGTTTTTGTTTCACAATTTTAAAACTTCTAAAGCTAACAGTCATAAATATATTGTCTGAAAGATGGGATTATTTTCTTTCTTACAGTCCATGTGCCATAAAATTCCAATTCTTCATTGCATAAGTTTTAATTAACCGAGATTTTAAATCCAACAACAGAAATCTCTTTTGATCATGTTCCTTTAAATAACCTAGCTCTATCGTGGCTTATTTATTTTGTTGAAGTAATTAGTTTGCTTTTTACTTTACAAAATTACCATTGGTGTTTTGAATCTATAGAGTGCTATCATGAACTTTGCCCCAGTAGGTGCTTAGATCAGCAAAAGATAATTTTTAAACAGCTTCTAGTATTTTCTAAAATGAGTACATAGGTAAAATTTGTGAATAAAGTATAGTGTATACTATAATACTTGGGTTAGTTTTAAAGATATACAAGATATATACCATGTCACGGAGTAGTTTTTATTTCTTTATAAATTGCAAATTGACCAAAACATGTAAATTTTTGAAGTGTTTGTATTTCAGATATAGATGCATTCACAAGTGATTTCATTCTATAAATGCAGACGATGCCATGTGAACACTTGAAAAATTATGTTTTAACAATTATTTATGTTTTTTCTATTATTCCAGTTTTTAGTAAATAGTTTTTAAACAGAAACTCTGGAACCTTCTTATCAATATATTTTTAGAGCATTACATAATGCTAAAATATTAATAATATTTTTCAGTAAAAAATTGTTGAAATAAAAGAAAGAAAAACTATATTGTTTTAGTTAAATTTTGATAGTTGAGTTGCTTGTGTGCACTTGAAGTGCCTGGTCAAGAAAAGGTTAATTCTAATTTCTTATTTAATGAAAATAAACTATTTTCAAATTTTGCCAAAATTTCAAAATCAGGAATGGCATTAAGTTGCTCAGTGTTTGAAACATAAGCAGTTGGTGCAAGCAACCACCTGCTTCTCATTAACTTAAAATAATATATCTAAATTGAAACACACAATAAAATATAGTTCCTAATACCTTTTCCATTTGAGTTACGTTAATTCCAAAATGAGCTAGATGCTTAGCTAGGTTGGGATCTTCAACCATGTCATCTTCATCATATGAGAAAACATCTATAAAATGAACAAGCAGACTATTTTACTAGCATACTTATTGTTGTTTGACAAGCAAATAAAAATAAGTGATATACAGATTAAGAAACTTATAATTTTTTTTTACTGTATTATCAAAAAAAATGAAAAGTACATAAAATCAAGCAAATTCACTTAAAAAATTTTCAATCAAAATATGTGTGATACTATGTAGTATTTTTTCATCCAGTATTTCCTTTCCATTTGGTCAACTGATCATAAATTACATGTTTGATAAAAAATAGCTTTTCTAACAATACACTTAATTTTCATGACTTATCAAACAAAGAACCACATGATAATTGTAAAAGTTAATCCTATACACTGCTTGAAAGTATTTATTCATGTTTATTTCTTAAGAGAGCACACTATCTAGACCTTCTATAACAATTTATTCACCTTATAATGAAATTATATTCAGGTTATAAAACAAGATGAAATTAGTAATCTTTTGTACTGTTTTATACTATATTTTTAATGTTGTGAATTTGATTTTTGTTTATTACAGGTCACGTGACACAATACCAAGAAAAATCTGGAAATTTTATGCAGCACATGGAAACGAGTGTACAATTTAAATATGAGACTCTGTGAAGAATTTAGTACTGAGAATTATTAAATTTATTATCATGAAAATTCTGCAACTAAGTTTTTTTGCAAGTTAGACATATGTAAAAGTAGTGTTGCAGCCCATATTGAAACACAATGGTCTATCTGTGCTCTGCCCACCACGGGTATCGAAACTCGGTTTCTAGAATTGTAAGTCCACAGACATACTGCTGTGCCACTGGGGGCACATTGTTTATGAACTTAGGCCTATAATTTGTGTCAGTAACTGTAGTCTGTAGCAAATGTTATAAAAGAAATAAATTAATTCATTATCATTAATTCTATTAAATAATCCAAAAGTTGGTTGACTGGTTAGTGTTGCTAAGCATAAAGCTACACAATAGGATATCTGTGCTCTATCCACCACAAGTATCAAAACCTGATTTTTAGTAAGTGGGAGGCATACTCCTAAAGAATCCATCCAATGACGGAATACATTAGAACACTCGTGCCAGAAGTGGGTTTATTTTGGTGAAAATAAAATAGAACTTTGACTAAATCTCAAAACGACAACCTGATCACAAACTGAGATCAAAACTTTGCTAAAGATGATAAAAAAGTAAAATGTCAAGAAGGACACAGAAAAGGAATGATAAGAAAGAGAGACAAAGTAAAATTCTGGGAATCTAAAAAAAAATAGATTTGAGACATGTATTTAAGAGAGGTATTAAAAGAGAGAGATGTAAAAGTGTTTAATGAAAAATTTAGAACAAATATAAATCTGTATACAGACAACATCTACAAAACTGTTGGGGATATATAAAGGGATTACAACAAGAAGTTTGAAGAACAGAAAGAAATCAACGAGGGAATACAAAATTTACTATTAAATATAGAATATGAAAACCTATTTGGTCTACACCTGTTGCCAGCAGCGGATTAAGAGTGGCTTGGGCCTTGAGTGGCAAGAGAAGAAAAGGCCCTGCCTTCCCATCATAGATATATTGATCCCTAGCGAACTGAGTCAACTTCAATGTCAAAATTATATTGTTAAGCATATACATGTGAGAACATTTTAATGGTATACATAGCATTGTAATACTGGAAACAATACAGATAAACCAAAAACATGTTCAAACACATTTTATTCACTCATGAATGATCATAAAGACAACTTGATTAGAACCTGCATGTACCTATATAAAGCTAGAATTGTCTTCTTATGGCTTTATTATAACTGAACTCATCAATGAGTTTCAAAAAGTACAGCTTTCAAAACATGTCACATTCTATGTTCATAACAGACAGACTGTTTGGTCAGCTTTGTCCTATTCTGTTCCCGAGCTCACTTTTTATTTATTTCAAGTTCAAAAATGATCGCTGCAGTTTGATACCATCATGGATAAGTATATTCTCGGCACTATTTCAGAATTAGGAAATGCTTGGATAAGAGTATGCCTATGGAGAAAGAGGAACATTCTGAACTCAACTGATTCTGTTGGTTCAGATTGTGTGAATGAATGTCGAAGTTCTGAAGTTGCCAATGTGGAAAACTGGATCAATTCATTTACTATCTTAGTTTCAACATCATTTGGAAAAGAACGGACAAGACATTTTGTGGCTTTGCTGATTTCTTGATACGAAGGGGATGATAATTTGGAAAATAATCCAAATTTGGTGCAACATCCTTATATGCATCAAGATGGTATTTCAATGCAGTGATAAGCTGGTCAACCAAAATGAAAAATACTCCAGTTATGAATTTATCCTTGGATGATAGTATGGTATTTTCTGCATCTCCATCACCATGGCAACAGTTGCACACCCAGATATTCTTCTGAACTGAACTATACTCACATACTTCAGCACCCCGGTCTTTGAATTTTTCAAACCTTGTTCTCTGATCAACCTTTTAAGTTTGTTAAGGATAGATTAGGTAAAATGAATAAAAATAATAATATAATAGAAATTTTTATGAGGTACACTTGTAAGTGTAATTCGAAAACATAACATGGGCTGCATACTTGTCAGTGATTTATGACTTATAATGGTCTCAATAGTGGTTGAAATTTAGTTAGGAGGTTTTAAAAATTATACAACTGAAATCTGAGACTTTGAGATGAAGAAAAGTATTTCTAATCTTAATATAAGTATTACTTTGCACTCAGACTAGTAAAAAAAGGAATATATATTTCATGGACAAATCTTTAGTAAAGATATTTCATTTAAAAAACTCATTTTTTGTGTACAGATGACTTGTAATGTTTAGTAAACATCTGCCATATTTTGTGGAGATAAATACACTGCATTAAAGTTATAGTGTTAAAACTATATATTAGCACAAAATAGTCACTTGGTTGGTCCCTGGGACTCAGCTCGTATTGAGAGTTAACATAACAAGATATTTATAAATTTCATCCAAATTAACAATTTTTGTTTCTATATGGGCCCCCCCTTAGACCATGTGCCTATGGTGATCACCCAAACTGCCCAAGCCTTAATCTGTCACTGCCTGTTAGTACAACTGCTGTGCCAATTATGATTGCAATACCTTCCTAGACTACTTTAACCAGGATACTTCTAGAATTTAGCTCACCGGTTTATCATCACCCAACTGAAAAACAAACAATGGCAGAAAAGTACCAGGGAAAGCAGGTGTTAGGCTTAGTTCAATATAATTTCCAGATTGAACAGGTAGAAAAGTCAACAAAATTCTATTTGTCTTACTGACCAGCTTTAACAATATTAAGCAACCTTCCAGCAGTGAACTGTAACAACTTATCCAACAGGTCTGGAGTGATACACTATAAAAAGAAGTAACTTAAACAGAGATTCAGAGCAGGGTATGGATGAAGGAAGAGATCTTAGCCAAACTTTCAGAAGATATGAAAAAAGATGCCCAATTTTCTTACCTGGATGCTCCTTGTGAGATAATGGATTCATTGGAAAGTGACCAATTTACAGATGTCATAACAAATGAGGATTTGTGAATTAGAAAGAAGCAAAGTCAGTGCACATCTCTGAAAAAACCTTCCAAATTAGTGATGGAATTTGAATACCTTACTCACAGATTAACAACTAGACACATCATCTAAAGGTTACCAGATCATAAGATCAAGTAGTATTAAAACATCAAGTCTTCCTGATAATAGTACAGAAGAACTGAAAGTGTTAGTTAGAAAACTACTCAAAAAATGAAGAAAATAAAACACAAGATAACAGATGTTTCATGTATAAGTTGAAAGGACATATTACCAGGAACTGCAGATAAGCCTGTACGGAATAACCACTTCACCCAAAAGATGCCAGTAAAAGTGAACTGTTATAAATGTGGAAATCATGGTTATTACAGCCAAGAAAATGAAGAATCAACAGATGTTAATACACCAAAGAGTCAATACCCTAATGATAAGTCTTTGAGCCCATCCAGTTCCAAGAAGCAACAAAAAGGTAACTAGACATCAGGAAACAAAAATAAGCTAAATTTATGGAGCAAACTTCAACTGAGAATGCTCCATCTGCCCCATATGAGATAAGTTCATTATTTAAAAACACCAGTCCACAATCAGTGGATTTATTGATAGGAAACCTTGCAATATGTTGATCAACAATGGTTCTACATCTATAATTGTTCATCTTGATTTGGTAATGATGCAAACAACAGGTGGACAAAAGTTCCAGCAAAAGAATAGTTGGAAGTTATCCTTGTAGGAAGCTTCTCTACACATCTTGACATGTGGGTAATTGACATTGAGGAAAAGGATAGGTAAATAACTAAATCAGACACATACTAATATGTATACCAAGAGTATACATTTTGTGAGGTTTTTAGGCAACTTGATGGTTACCCCATGCCACAACGTGGAAGATTTAGGATGTCCATCAGTACAGAAAAAACAAATATACTGCATGTGTAAGGTTCATTCAATGTGAGATCTAATCATCATTGTTGCACATGGAAAGTTAATAGACTGTTCTGTTGGTTGCAAACATCACCCACTAGTAACTTTTGCATTGAGGAATTCTAAAGGTTCCCACTACAAAAGACAACTATCCATTGTATATAAGTGTAGTATGTTTACATGTTATTGTGCTATTATATACTGTTATGTCAATATACATTATTTGTTTATAGAATATTTGGTTCAAGCACTTCATAAAATGTGGAAAAATATTTGGAATTAAGAATTATGATGAGGTGTACGTTCCAATGATGATGTATTCTAAGAGACATATATTAGTCCATTACTGAAATTTAAGGAAGTATAAATATTATATTATGAATTGGAAACTGAATTTGTTGTAATAGGATTAGTAAAAACTAATACACAAATTAAAAAGGTCATATAAATTATTACAGATGTTAGTGATAAAGAATTATCTGTAAACCTTTCTGGATATCAATGTTCAAATACATACACAGAAGTCAGGTATTCAAAAACTTTCCATTCAAAACATATTTTTAAAGTAAAAGGAATGAATCAGGTGTATAGAAGAATAAGGTTCAAGAGAAATATTTTATCAACCATTAATACACTTATCAAACATAATATGGAAAGAAGCACCATCCTTATTAAACATAATAAGTTTTTTTTAGCAAGAGTAATGCCTTCACAAAATGAGATATTAATACAGTTAGTCATGACACAGACAGATCAATGGCTGCAGAATTAGTTGTAAACAAACTGAACTTATAAGGAAAGAAAACAGACAGTCCTGGAATGCAAGATTCTAACAAATGTTCATTACAAAGCCAGACTTTTAGTTGAGAGTACTTGTAACTACCATAACAGTCCTTCTTATCTCAGTAAACAGGCATTACTTAATTCATTTGATATGATATTTATAAAATTAAGACATGAAGTCTGGAAGTATGAAATAAATATATGTATAAGAAATATAATGTATAATGTCACATGACTGAATATTGCTTCACAGTCTAATATAGGTATCTTGGTACTCTGGAGTGTTGACTTAAGCTGGGGCTGTTTTGTTCAATTAAAATAGCTTCTTTTATTTTGCTTTTATTGATGTTAGGTTCTTTGTTTAAAATTACAGTGTTTTGTATGGATATACTATGGCTTTTTGAGTTGCAATGGAGGTAAACATGGGTGGGTTTTTTATTATGTTCAGTGAATCTGGTTTCCAATTTTCTACCTGTAACATTCTGGACAGTTATTGCATGCTATTTTATAAATGACATTGGAATTGTGTGATTCTATGTAATTTTTATTTAATAACGATTTTAGTTTAGTGCCAGGTTTTTAAGTGAATTTGACATCAACAGGAATTTTATGTTTGTTGGCAAGTTTTCTCTAAGTGTTGATTATTTTTGAGTTGATGTCAGAGAAAAATGGTAAATTACAGTGTAATGTTTTTGTATGGTGTATTAGTGTCAATTCTGTTTGTGAGTTGAGTTTTTAGTACTGGTGGTTGTGTGGAAATGTTTCGACAATTTTTAGTGGAAATTTGTTGGTGTGGATGAAGTAATGCTTTATAGAGTTGATTTCTTCATCTATGTACTCAGTTGGGCATTCTAAAAGCTATGTGTATAAGATTTTTAAGTATACTAAATTTTTTAGTTGGATTCATGGGCAGAATTCCAGGAGACAGAGAGGCCTGTGTGAGTGATTTTTGGTGAATTTTGGACATAGTTTTCATTTTTGTGTATCTTTTCTAAAAGGTAGTAATGAAAGCATGGGTCAAGCCCACAAATGACTATGCAAGCATCTGCATTGTGAATAAACGTTATATGAGACAGATGGGAATAATTTTCTGCATTCTTAAAAGAATAGTGACATGCAACACTTTTTCATGTTCACAAAATTTCTCTGCCCATCATGTTTCATTGTTCCTTGTCCAAGATAATGGAAGAGAGCAGAGTCTGTTTCATAAGAAAATATAAAATATAAATATAACTGTAAGTCTAATACCTGCAAATATACTTTATATATTATGACTAACTGAAAAGCAGGTGATAAAAATATTCAATTTCAAGGCATCAAAACTCTCAGCAAGTTAGACCTAACATACCACTGGTTCTATGTCAATAGTAATCCCCACTCAAGGGAGTCTGGAGATTTTTCGGATCAGCTTCACTTAGGTGTCTCTTTAAAACAATATTACTAATGTAGAACCAGCAACATATTAAACCTAACTTTCTGAGTGCACTAGTGCCGCTAAATCATTCTAATTGGGGCAGTTGGCTCATTGGCATATCAAGCATTTCTTTGTATGCTACATTGTTAGTAAAATGTATTTTTTCTGGATGAAACTTTTTTTATGCTTACATTAGGAAATAAGTCCAAGATACCTGCATGCATTATTCTCATTATTGGTTTAATGTTTTATGTACCTGGATAGGCATTTGTCTGGTTTCCAACTTGGAGGCTGTGCAGCAGTAGCTGTAGCAAAAACTGGTGCATGGAAGTACTTTTGCCAAGAATCAGATTTAATGTGGCTTTTAAAAGCCAATTCATCCATGTTTCCATTATCAAATTTTGTTGTTCATTCTTTGCATTGCCTATGGTTAGTATTCTGCAGGGGTTCTAGCAGCCAATTAACATAAATGTTAATATCCAGTTATGCTGACTTGAATTTGCACTTCACTGGCATACGTTGACTAGTACTTGAGCTATTGAAAAACACTTTCAAGAACACACAAAAAATAAAGGCACTGACACAAGACATTAAAATAAATTCAAAACTATTGTATGTTATTGTACAAAGCACTAACAAGTTCTTCGTCATTTATAGAACTCTAAGTATACCTCAACTTTTCCCAGCTTCAGTTTAATAAGAAATGATAAAGCCTTGCATCTTTATTCCAAATGTTGTGCTTTGGTTGGGACTAAAAACACCTCTAGTGTTTAACCAAATCCAAATACTTCTTGAAAACTTGCTAACAAGTCCACTTGTACCTAACTGGCTATTGAACATACATCTCAATACTTGGCCATGCCAACCAAGCTAAGATTTACACTTATATTGTTACTGAGACCACTCTCATCTTGTTGCACACACATTAAGAATGTCGTACATCTCCTGGTTTTCCACAAAATTGCATTACTTTTAAACATTTTCTCAGTTTATTGCTGCAAATCCACATAAGAAATGATTGGAAACCCTGTAGGCCAATAAAACCTTTATATTTCAACATGATATTCAGCCTGTAAGATTTCTTGTATGATAATATATATCCACATTTAAAGAAATAATTAAATAGTTTATTTGTAGACAAGGGTGCCATCACTCATCTCAGAATATGATGCTTACAAGTGAATTCTTGAACCAGTTTTTTAAGAATTTTATTCATTTTAGATCTGAAAGCATATCTAATAAGAATATGAAGAGACAAAGTAATATTAATAACATACATTACAATACTGTATTTACAGTCTTAATTGTCTATTAACTCTTTCAGCACAGGCTCAGTACCTGGAACTGACCTCGTAACCATTTTGTGCTTATTATAGTTTTCTTGCTATAACTTTTAAATTAGTAAGCACATGTTCACAAAATTTGGCAGATTATCAGTAAACATTACAAGGCTTTCATACACAAAATATCAGCTTTTTTTTATTAAGTCTTAAGGTTTGTTAAGCAGTGTTTTTGTCGTGCCTTCTTTCTTTTCACATGTTGCCTATCCAACATGCAAAGTAATTTTCATTTTAAGATTAAAAATACTTTTATGTGTCAGAAAATTTTCAAGTTTCCCATGCAAAATCTTTATAATGTCCAGATAGTTATCAAACGTTTCTTAAGAAAACACTATATTTTATCTGTTATTTTCATTAACGAATCTCTGTACGGGTTTGGTCCACTTGACCAATCTCATAACCACCATAAAAAATTAGGAAATAAATATAAATTGCCTGTTTCATTCTAGAATGACTACAGATTATAACATGAAAACAATAGTGTTTAGCCTAATAGCTTAAATGTCATAACATTATACATTTATATACATTTATTATTCTTATTACATTGACCTTTTAGCCATGCCTGGCTAACATTAACAATACAGAAGTTATAATGATGTGTAACCACCATAAAAAAGTTAAGACTAAATAGCTTATAATATACAAGTTTTATAATATAAAACTTAACTTTAGTCTTCACAAAGTGACCTATCTCGGTTGTGTTTTAGTTGACTAGTATTTTGTAAAATACAGTCACATTTCAAATATTATACATAATATATGTATATACATTATTACTATTTACAAACAAGTTCTTAAACTTATATTTCTTAAAACACAGAACAGTAAATAAAGTTAAGCAAACAAGTATTTATTCTAGTTATGACCTTTGTACTCGTTTGCTGCTTGCTGTAGGTTGCTAAGCCTTATAGAATTTCACATATGGAAGTTGTGAAATGAAATAATTTTTTTAAGTTTTATATATACATTTGAAATAACCAAAAACTCATAGCTTACTATATCAATACCATAGAATTCCAATATAATTTATCAAGCTTAATAATTAAGCTGTATTTGGGTCTAAAAAAATATGGAATTTCGAGCAAACTAAAGACTCACCTTACCACTTGAAGATTTGTATCAAAAGAATGAGGTGACATCGCAATACTTGAAAATGGCTGATAAAGTCACTAGGGGGACATTCTGAGCTCTTGATTAGTTATTCACACGTCATAGACAAAAGTAAGTGTATATAAGGGGCTGATTCCAAAAATGGAAAGAGGAGAGCAGGGCCACTGAGTTTGATTCAGTACATGAGTGATATCTCAGCGAATAGAAAAGATAGAAGGTTCTTATTTTATATTCTAGATTGGGTAATTTGGGTTCCTAATTCATATAAAACTATAGACTTTGTATTTTGACATCACAAACATCTAATTTGAACCAGTGCTGCATTCATCATACCACACGACAAACAAAAATCGATGTTTAGGTGTGTTTTTATAATATTTACATTTAAATTAATAATTAAATAATGTATAATACTAAAATTTTAATTATAATCTACAGTTTGATACCAAACTTATTGACATAAATTAATAAAATAGTAGTTGAATAAAACTTTGAATGCAAGTCAACAAATGCAATGACATGGCCTTTGACCCACAACCTGTGTGGAAAGGGTTAAAAGCAGAAGATTGTCCCAAAATATTTACTAACGGGTTCCAAATTATAAGACCTACATTGATCATTGCATGAATAATGGGTGACCTAATTAAACAGAAGCTGACAGGGTATCTTTGATGGGAAATATTTTAACTTTCCATGCACAGCAGTTAGGTTTATGACACTCACTCTATTACGTTCTTGTCATATGGACTTGCATTTCTCTCTTTTTATATTACCAAATTTGAGACAATAATTGACGAAGAACTCAGGATAGAAAAGTAATTTTTTATTATGTGTTTACACTGAAAACAGAATTAAGAAAATTCTGAAACATGTTCTTCATCTTGTCGACAATTTTATGATTTTTAGGTTTATGGCAAATATGCCTTGAGCTTTTCTTTGATAGATTGTATAGGCAGAGTGTTCATGTTGTAAATTGCCTGTTATAAAAAGCACAAGTGTAGAGGAAGACATTTCCAAAGTCTTCCGTCTTCAGCTTATGTTATGCTAACAACATGTGCCACCTGTTTGCTTACAGATGAAGGTATATAGTTCATAGCCTGTTACTGATCAGTGTTGTCAAATCAATATATTTTCCATTTTAATGAGTCACATTTCCTAAAGTCATTTCTTGTGAAACTGACTTAAACATAATAACACAACTTGTTGATAATAAAAATAGTGGATGTAGGAATGAAAAGGTTAGACTTTTGAAGGACTTTTATAGAACCTCCTGAGAAAATTATTTATTTTCCAGGATTTACATGACTGAAACTTGTTTTACAAAATTCTATGACTTTCCAAGGTTTCATGACCTGTGCAAACCCAGATTACAGACTGGCAATCACACAACACCTTGCATACAATAAGTATTATAATAACTGGCCATGCAAGCTACATTATGGTGTGGAGTGCTTTTTTAAAGCAATACTTAAAAAAATGTGTTTTCAAAGAAAGTGTTGGTTAGTTGGTTTATAATGGTATAAATATCTAGATCATTATATGCGAGTGTGTTGTGTATAAACAGGACATTGAACAGTTATACTACAACAGTGGTTCCCAACCAGTGGGCCGCGGACCGGTGCCGGTCCGTAGACCAATTGGTACTGGGCC